>NC_141188.1:3390000-3405000 GCF_055505025.1 Bos grunniens | reverse complement strand
CTAATAAAACTGATATTTATGGTATACCAAAGAAAGATAGTTGTACCTAAATAGACTTTTCTGAATTTAATCTTTGAACTGTTTTATAAATAGCGATCTGTTTCTTATAAATGGCGATCATTTTCTGAATAAAATGGGCTACAGTCCATGGGGTCGCAAAAGAGTCAGACATGACTTAGCGACTAAACAGTAACATCAAGTATCATTGTCATAAACATCTGTAATCTCTACATTATTATTTGATTGAATAGCATTGGTTTAACTGTTTTCCAGTCTTTGAATGTTTAGATTATTTCAGGGAACCAAAGAAATTCTTTTCCACTTGAAACTCTTCATTTGACTGGATTATTTCTTTAGGAAACGGTCCCACGCTTTAGAGAATTACAACACAGGCTCGCAGCAGTTTGACTGCACAGTGATGGAGCACAGGGGCTTGGATTTAGACAGACCCGGCATCTCCATTTACTTGCTGTGAGATACAGAATGAGGTGTTTAACCAATCGAAACCCCAATCTCCTCACCCACAGAAGCAGGATAGTATTAGTACTAACCTCATAAGCCTGCGAAAATTAAATGAGATGATGCATGCAACTAATCACACATTCCCTATGATTAGAAATTATTCAGAAAATGATCACTATTTATAAGAAAGTACTTTACGGAAGGACTCTACCAATTACATACTGCTGCTAGCAATGACTGTACGAAACCTCGTGACTCTGCCAGTGTGACGGTCTAGAATAAGGCTGCACGGAAGGACCCGGCTCAGTGCAGTGTATTCCTGGTCACTGAAAATCCAGGGCCCCCACCGGATTGTATCAAAACGTTTTGTGTTCACTCACATCATGAATCAGAAGCTCTCAGGGTGCTTCTAGGAAAATGCCCTTTCCACAAAACGCCCAACTATATTTTTTATTTGTTTGTGAAATATGTGTATTGTAGCTGCCTTTCTGTTAGAACATGATTGAGAGCTGAAAAAGAAGGGTGAGTTCCCAGCAAAGGTGGGCTTGCTCCTGCATCGTGTCTCTGGCTGTACTGAGACATAATTGACACGTATCACTGTGCAGGCTTAAGGTGTACAACATGACGGTTTGATGTATACTGTGAAATGATTACCATGATAATGTAGTTAACAACTCCGCCACCTCATACAGTTACCATTGCCTGTGTTGAGAACATTAAAGTTTTACTCTTTTAGCAACATTCAAGTGTATACAGTATTTTTAACTATTGTCACCATGCTGTCCATTGATCCCCAGAACTTATTCCTCCTGTGACTAGAGCTCTGTAGCTTTTTTCAAATGTCTTTCCATTCCCCCAACCCCAGAATGCCCTCGACCACCAGGCACTTCTTTGTTTCCACGAATTCATCTTCTGTAGATTCCAAGCACAGGTGTGGTCCCAAGGCAACCTGTGTGAGTGATTCATAACAACCTCTCGCGGGTGCTGGCCGTCAACCATCTGTGATGCACTCTCCCACCGCTTCAGCTCAAGAACCCTCTGTGCTCTCCTAAGAGGCATTCTGATTTTCTTGTGCAACAGCACAGAATATTGAAGCCCCAAAGAGTACATGTCTTTCCAGAGTCACTAAGGTAGAAAATGGCTACCTTTCATCATGTGGCTTGCGTAGAAAATCAAAGAAAGTGTGTTAATTTTTAGCCCATTGAGTCATAGAAATGAGGCACATTTAACTAACATAAACAAAAACTACAGCACTAGCCTGGGGTCTTTTCCTGAGCCCTTCCATCTTAGTTTGTGATGCTAATAGACTTACCGTAAGAGGAAGGAAACTGGAAAGTAATATTTTGTCCCTACAGCAGTTGATGGGAATGTCCAGCACCGCTTGCTTCAACAGGGGGAGGGTGATGGCCAGTCGCTCAGTGGTGTCTGACTCTTTGCCACCCTATGGACTGTAGCCCACCACGCTCCTCTGTCCATGGGATTTTCCAGGCAAGAATACTGGAGTGGGTTGCCATTTCCTCCTCCAGGGGATCTTCCTGACCCAGGGATGCATCCCGGGTCTCCTGCATTGGCAGGTGGGTTCTTTACCATCTGAGCCACGTGGGAAGTTTTCATTTACAGCCGGCATGAGAGGCCTGTAGATGAAAGGCCAGGGGGCTTTGCTCTTCCTCTCAACTTTGACATCCTGTGAATCCTCAATTCTTCCCTAAACAGAAATTCCAAAAAAGCAGGCCCACACCCTAATTTCATGGGGGAGAAAAAGTAGCAAATCCTCCTAGCAACGCCTGTTCTTTATAGTGAAGGCAGCTTGTCTGTGACGTCATTAGACCGATGTCACAGAATAGAATGTAGGCACGCTCTTTTTCTTCTCAGCCAGCAGCATGACCCCCAGATGACGAGACATGTCAGAATCATGTCCCTGAAACAAGTCCAAGTGGTTTTCTCTGTGCCCTGCTTACTAAGACAGGCGAGTGAGGTCATACTTTTAGAAAGATATCCAGCTTTGAGAATTGAAACTCAAGGAGGATTTTCATCAATTCGACTAACGAGAAACATCTGTTGATAAATGTCTTAGCCCTTTCAGGCTGCTATAACAAATTCCCACAAACTGGGGCGAGGGTGGGGGGTGGTGTGTAAACAAGAGACATTCGTTTCTTATGGTCCTGGAGGCTGGACATCCAATGTCAAAGCTCAGCGTGGTCACCAGCTGGTGAAGGCCTTCTTCCATCCCGCTTCATGGCCAGTGACGTCTCATTCTGCCACGTGCGGCGGGAGAGACAAGCCCCATGGGTCTCTCTGCTGCTAAGTCGCTTCAGTCGTGTCTGACTCTGTGTGACCCCATAGACAGCTGCCCACCAGGCTTCCCTGTCCCTGGGATTTTCCAGGCAAGAACACTGGAATGGGTTGCCATTTCCTTCTCCAATGCATGCAAGTAAAAAGTGAAAGTGAAGTCGCTCAGCTGTGTCCGACTCTTAGCGACCCCATGGACTACAGCCCACCAGGCTCCTCCGTCCATGGGATTTTCCAGGCAAGAGTACTGGAGTGGGATGCCATTGCCTTCTCCTGGGTCTCTCTTATAAAGGTGCTAATCCGCCCCTGAGGGCTGTGGCCCCACCACCCAACCACCTCCTAACACAATCCCATTACGGTTCCGCTTCAACACGTGAATCTGGAGGGGCACGCACATCCACACAATAGTAACAAATCGACTCAGGTTCTGGAGCATTTGTGGTTTAGAATCTTCCTTGTATTGTTCATCTATTCATTTTTTATGAATCCGTTTTTATTATCTTATTCTATTGTTTCTATTTCTTGGCTTGAGTTTATTAATGCCCCCATCCTTTCCCCCCCTTTTTTAATCATGGTGCTTACATGCTGACAAAGCAGTCCCTTTCTTGCCTAATTTTATAAACTGTTCAGCCGTGCCCTTATTCACTGTTTTCTCTTAATTATGTATTCTTGTTAACCTCTGTATGCATTCAAAGTTACAGATTGCCATTGACACAGTATTAATTAAAACATATAATTTATGACATTGGAGCTTGAAATTAATAAGTGACAACACAATTACATGGTTTGCCTAATTGTCCTTTAGTAATATAAAGATTGACATTGGAAGCTGCATTAGGAGCTAAAAGCACTCATAAACTCACAATAGCTTTGAAAGTAATCACAAGAGAATCTAAAGAAACCGGCCCCATTTCAAGGGACGGAATACTGGGCAGTTAAGTGGGAGGGCAATGATCTTTTCTCTTTTCATTAACAGTTTAAATCTATGGAGGAAAAGTTCATTTTAATAATTAAAAAGTAGATTATATTATATTTAATTTGTATTGCACAAAACTTTGAATAAATTGCGAACATAGCCCTTTGCCCTTTGGATGTCTTTTTTTTTTTTTTTTCTAATTTTATTTTATTTTTAAACTTTACATAATTGTATTAGTTTTGCCAATTTCATCTTTGTCACTTTCTGTCTTTAATTTCATCTTTGTCACTTTCTGTGTTCTTTTGACTTCCTTGCCCACATTACTCTTTCATAATCAGATTGAAGGAATTCTAAACATGTTCTGTTTCTGACTGATGACCTTCAAATCCAGTAATTTGACATGGTGTCACCATCCATTCAATGCACAGTCTTATTTTCTAGAATATTTCTCATGACACCAAAATAAGTCAGGACTTGTATGCATTGCTTAGTTCAAGTACTATCTCAGCCAAGCACAGTTTGTTACTGAGCTTAGAGATGACCTTCCAGAGGCGAACATCCTCACTGAAATATCGCCGTAGCCCTGGCGGCTCAGTGGTGCACTTTTTAAAAAGCCCACAAATACAGAGCCAGTGGTGATTTCACTGGGCCTGAAAGAAAGGGCTATTGCAAAACTACATTTGTAGTTTACAACATAAATTTTTGGTAAAAGTTTAGAATTTGGAAATTGAATGAGAAAGACCAATTCTTTTCTGATATTTAAAAAAGCATATGGTAAGAATGCAGTTTTTGTAATATCAGTAAGTTACCAACAAATACTTTGGGTTAATGTTTGTTTTGTCACACATACAGTAACATATACTCACGAAATACATGCTTATGCAGTATGGTGTGTGTGTGTTGTGTTTCTGTATGTGACATGCCCACGTTTCCTTTAATTTTGGAAAAACATATCAATTCTGGAACTCAATGTTGTGGTACAAATTATAGCAAACATTTCCTTCAAGTTTTCAGAATTTTTCCCTAAAAATATTCAAAGTAAAAAAATTAAAGAAGTGGAGGACTCTGGACTCGATGCAGAATCAAGCTGCCTGGAGTCAAATTGTGGATCTACTGCTCTGCTGTGACCCCAGACAAGACCAAAGTTCTCACCAGGTAATCATCTAGTGCACAGCTTGGCTTCAACTAAATTTACAAAGCTTTACCTTCATTTTCTATAAAAATTATTAATGCACATTTACTTCTATTGAATGGATAATCCATTCATTAAGCCTTTTAACAAATATTTGAGCAAAAAATGAAACACTGAAATATTTTAAATAGATAACCAATAAGGACCTACTATATAGCACAGGGCATACTGCGTAATACACTCCCATAACATAAATGGGAAAAGAATTTGAAAAAGAATATATATATTATGAAATTATATTATATATTATATTATGAAATAATATGTATATTATGAAATATATATATATGATGAAATTAAAGTTATATATATATAACTGAGTCACTTGGCTGTACACCAGAATCTGACACAACATTGTTAATCAAGTATGCTCCAATAGGAAATAAAATTAAATTTTTTCAAATAATAAACATGACCATAAGAAGAAAATGCAAGAATTTCACCTCTGTGTAGTTAGCCGAGAGAAATGAAACGTATGATGCCACTGAGACTATAGCTCAGAAATTACATTACTATTACATTATATTATATGTATTATATATATTATATGTATTATAAATTACATTACTGCTATTACATGACCCCCCCCAAAAAAAGAAAGGTAGGATAAATCTCATAATCATCTGAGTGAAAATGCTCTTAACTTAGAAGGAAATATATAGTATTACATTTAACTTATTTGGAATTCTAAAACTAGCAAAGTTAACCTGTGATAGAAATAATCAAAGAGCCGTTGTTTCCATGGGGATCAGGGCAGGTACCAACCAGGAGAAGGCAGATAATTTGGGAGGGTGAGGGTAATGTTCTATATTTTGACAGGGTCTGAGTGACCTGGGTCTATGCATTTGCCAAACTTCAAAAATCTGCCTTTACAATTTGTTAATTAGTTGTATGTAAGTATTACCTCAAAAGAAAAATACAGTTATAAGCATGTGATACAGTCTCTGTTGTTGGTCAGTCACTCAGTCGTGTCCGATTCTTTGCAACCCCAAGGACTGCAGCATGCCAGGCTCCCCTGTCCTTCACTCTCTCCCAGACTTTGCTCAAACTAAAGTTCATTAAGACAGTGATACTACCTAACCGTCTAATTCTCAGTTGCCCCCTTCTTCTCCTACCCTCAGTCTTTCCCAGCATCAGGGTCTTTTCTACTGAGTTGGTTCTTCGCATCAGGTGGCCAAAGTATTGGAGCTTCAGCTTCAGTATCAGTCCTTCCAATGAATACTCAGGGTTGGTTTCCTTTAGGATTGACTGGTTTGATCTACATTGATAATACATTCTAGTTAATGATATAAATGCTAAAATATTTGTGAGGGGGGTATTAATGCGTTCCATGCATTTTGAAATGCTTCAAAACTAAGACAGCTCTATGGATTAGACATGTGATGAAGCCAATTTTGTAGAATGCTAACAGTAAAATCAAGTTGATGTGTGTTTAATCTGTTTTTTTACCTTATTTTAAAAAATTTTTATAAAAATATTTGAATAAAATTAGTAAAGCTATAAAAGTCATCTGATTTGTGGGATACGGTTGTTATGAATTATAAGTTGTGTTTAAAATAGAATCACTGCTGTCCCTTCCATGAGTTATTCTGATCTTTTGACTAATTTATGGATGATTTTGATTTGCCATGATGCTAAAAAAAGGAAGTTAAGATGCTCTTGCAGACACTTGACAGGAAAACACATAAAGTATTCATTTCTTCCAAATTTATTTTTATCCTTTAATGCACTATTACTATACAGAGATGAAACAATTTAAAATCAGTTAGAATAGAAATTTACTTAACACAATTACAATTTTTCTTTCTAAATCCAATGTGTATTCAACTGAGTTTTAGATTTCGTAAACCTTACTAGGAAACAAATACCCATTGGAAGTCTCAGAATAAGGAAGAATGAAAACACACTTGTGCCATATGTGAGCCAGTCTTTGTTTTTTAGACCTATAAGCTCTTAAATAATTTTAGTGCAAAAGGTGCAGGTAGGTTTTCCTCTGTTGAAGCACAAGTCCAGTTTTCTAAGACTTGGTCTGTCTTCCTAAACTTGATTTGGATGAGAGACCCCAGCAGAGTACGGGACGAGTGAGGGGAGAAGGACTAACGCATCCATCTATTTCAATATCTACACATTTACCTGTACACACACACACACACACACACACACACACACACACTGTATATACTCAGCCTTGGCGCTTCTACGCAGCCAGTAGCTGAAGTGATCTCCCATGGACCGCAGGCCCGTCAAGCACTACAGTTTCTACAATTTCATAGCAAATGAGAAACGTGGGATCTCGTGTTTAGAAAGAGGTTGAAGGAAAGGTAGGCAGATGTTGTCCAGTTGACACTCAACTCTTGTCTGTGATGTTCAAACCCGAGAAGCCCCTTTCTTACCACTCAGAGTCCACCTAACCCCCACGTTTAAGGTTGTGCTGCCCTCAGCTCCAGCATCCCTGTGTGTGTGAGTGTGAGCATGTGAGTGTGTGTGAACATGTGAGTGTGAGCATCTATGTAAGTGTGTGAGTATGCGAACATGTGCATGTGAGCATGGGTGTGTGACTGTGTGAGCATGGGTGTGTGACTGTGAACATGTGAGTATGAGCATGTGAGCATGTGTGTGTGAGTGTGTGAATATGTGAGTGTGTGTGAGCATGTGTGTGTCAGGGCCAGGACTACGGTGAGAGAGTGAAGCACTCACTTCATATGCAAAATTTAAGGGACATCAAAAACAACGGTTTAGGCAATATTTTAAGTAAATTTTAAATGGCTTTCCTGGTGGCTCAGATGGTTAAAGAATCTGCCTGCAATGTGGGAGACCTGGGTTCAGTCCCTGGGTTGGAAGGATCCCCTGGAGGAGGGCATGGCAACCCACTCCAATATTCTTGCCTGGAGAATCCCCATGGACAAGGAAGCCTGGCGGGCTACAATCCATGCAGTCACAGAGTCGCACACGACTGAGCAAAGAACACCTTCACTTTTCACTTTAAGTAAATTTTTAAAAATTAATGGAAAAAAATTCCAAGGTGAAAGAAATGATCAAAGCTTTAAAGAAAGGTTAGATTCCACCTGCACTTGCCTGACCCTCCTCCAGTCCCTGCCCAAGCCTGGGCCCCGGGCCAAATAAAAAACCGCTGACTTATATCTGCTGATTCAATTTTTGTAAATATTGCATTAAAATATTATTTGCTTTGATTACTGAAGGTTTTTGAGGGTTGACTCCCAGGGGCTTTGGGTGCCCCCTTAGATTATGCCCCTGGATCACCAGGGTCCCTGCGCTGGTGGGTGTGTGGGTGGAGTGGGTGTTAACAGGGCACCTAGCCCAGTCAGGGATGTTTCTTCCTACAGACACTGGTCGACTCTGCAGGTGCCCTGGCCCGGAGTGGGGGTGGTGTGAGGGCTCCCTGCCTCCCAGGCAGAAAGTAGGACTTCAGTGTAGGAAGACATGGGGCAGTTGGAACATCTGTGGGGTGTGACATGGTCCTTATGGCATTTTTGGGTGGTCCTCCGGATGTCTGTGTGGAGCCCTGGGTGTGGTGGGCCCCGGGAAACCAGGGAAGCACACGGTCTCTGCAGGGACCGAGGCAGGAGTAGCTGGTGATTCAGACCGTGCAGTGGGGGCAGGGGCCCCGGGGGAGGCTGGATGTGTGTGTGTGTGGAGGTGACGGGTGTGCTAAGTAGGGGGAGGATGTGCATGACCGATGTGTGCGGAGGGAGGGTCTGAGTGGCCACCTCGCGCCCTGAGTGAGTTGGGTGGTGCTTACCGTCTCTCCGCTCCTCCCACTCTCCCAAGGCCCTGAACTCCCTTTCCGGTTGTCCAAGAGCAGAGACCTACATGTTGCAGGCCACAACCATTGTTCCGCAACAGTTCGCCTGGATGGTTCTTTAGTCAGGAATCCTTTCAAACCGTAGCGCTTGCTTTTAGGGCCCTAAAGCAGACATAAGACCAGCCTGTTTCCTGCTCTCATCAAAATGGCTAAATTCAGATCTTCACAGTATTTACGAAGCACTATCATAATGACAACAGTGAATGAGCTGCCCCAAAGCACTCTGATGCTTTTCAAAGCGAGCTGAAGTCTAGCCTCCAAGACGGTGACTCTGGAAGTGAAATTGTAAAGTTAGTACAATGAACAATAGGTGCCTTTAGACGTTGAGAGATTCCGATGTTAAGCATTTAGCTCCTAGGGTTTTGGAGGATGGAGGAGGGGATTTTGGCCAGCTCACACCTGGCTTGACCTGCTGAGCTGGGCTGAGGCAAAGCTTGTGTAATCCACACCCCTATCTGCTGGGTGAAGGGGTCCTAATCCCCCATTGCCAGCTGGTGGACAAGCTAATGTCACCTCCAACGGGAGGTTCCCTACCCCAAATGTCTTGCCTACAAATTATGTCATCTATCCATGACCAGAAGATTGGATGTGAGGTTTGGTTTCCTAGGTGTGACATCACTTATCTGCTAACGAACAAGAAAGAAAGAAAGAGCCCTCCGAGTCATTGCAATGGAGCTTGGAAGAAGGATCACTGAGCTCAGCGATCTTTCCAAAAATTGGAATAAACGCTGACAACTTAATTTTCTCCCAGCATTTTCAACTCATGCAGTTTCTAGGGGAAAATATTCACCCTGAAATTCAAATTGCTCTGGAGCCTCACAAAATTGAATAAAATTCTACTGAGTAAAATAAAGGCTCCTGACTATGCAGTCACAGAGACACTACAAGCAAACGGTCCTCCAGTTGGCACTTGACTGTCAGGGGAGGAGCGGAGAAAGGAGATAGATGCAGGGAACTGCTTATAGATGTACAGGAGGCAGGGCCACAGCGAGTATTTTATCAACATCCATTTCCATGTCTTTACACCTCACCCTTTGTATGGTTCCCACAAAGAAGGAAGATGCAGCAAAGATCGTTGATTCTGTTAAAAAAAAAAAAAGCATCCAAATTTGGAGGAACATCAACACATCAGAGTCATCATATTTGATGAGGCCTATAATTTCCGTAGTTTGCTCTTTCTTTCTTTCTTCCCTCCCTCCTTCCCTTCCTCCTCTCTCCTTCTCTCCCTCCTTCCTTCCTTCTTCCCTCCCCTTCTTTCCCATACAAACTACAGAGATCAACACTCCTCTGAAAAGACAAGAGCGAAGAGAGAAGCAGCTCTAAACAGCCTTGTATCGAGGCTGTAACCCTGATGAATAATGTTGCTGTCATAACCGTGGGGATAATCTAATGCTGGCGATGAGCGACATGATAAATAACTTGTCAGGCGTGGGCAGCGGAGGAGTCGACGGAACTGCCCATGACAAGTTCTGAAATATTAATCTTCCATGAGATCTGGGCTGTGCTGGGAGGCAGATGAGCAGGGGGAAGTCAAATAACACAAAGTTTTCTTGTTGTTTTTGCTGAAAAGCATTTTGTCTGTGAAGCAATGTCTCCAAGGTTTAAGGATGACTCCATTTTAGAGAAACATCTGAATCTTTTAAACGATGGAGAAATTCTATCACTGAGGGCACGAGACCTGCCCTTTCTTTTCTTTCTACCCACAGTTTGTTTTCATTCATCAAAATTTGATTTAAAGGAGGTATGTTAGAGTTGTAAATGTCTTGTGGGAGGGATGAATTAATATGCCTTCTTTTTCCTATTAATAACCTTAGGCTTATGAAGGATGCTTAGACTTTAATATATAAGACAATAGCAAAAATATCTTTGTAGTCTATGAAATGGTGGGAATGGATTTCTATTTTTTGTATTTTAATGTAATATCGATAGTTACGGGGGCCCCCATTGTTTTTTATCTTGTCTTGGTCCAAATGCAATTATCACACAGGAAATAAAACTTCACCTATTAGATACATTTAGGTGAACAAGGGGAAGGGAGTATGGTGAGAGGGGAGAAGTTGTTAAAATAAAATTACTTATTTTCTGCCTTTTCCCACAAAAAGACCTGGAGTAGCTGAGAAGAATTCGTGTGATGAAAACTTAAATCTATAAAAGTGTTCATCAAAAGGGGGAAAGAAAAAATTTCTTTGGCTGCATATTTTCCATTTCTTATTGAAGTCTTATGCATTTTCTTCTGCTGCTTAGAGATTTGAGCCAGTGTGTATGAATACCAGCAATCAGGGGTTTTCCTGGAGGACCAGTGGCTAAGACTTCATGCTTACAATATAGGGGATGCAATTTCCCTGGCCAGGGAAATAAGATCCCACATGCCAAGGGGCATGGCCAAAAATAAATAAATAAAATAAGGATCCTAAGAGTGTGCAGAGGATCCTAAGAGTGGGTGATGACCAGGACGTGTGCAGAGGCTCCCTTGAGAACTCTGAGTATGAGCTCCCCTGGCAGCTGAAGTGTGAAGGCACAGCAAGGATTACTCCCTGAGCCTGTGTCTGCCCCGTGCATGTCCTGCAGCTCCACGGCATAGCACCATCCAGCCCCCCACTGCTGAGGGCCCCAGGCTGGTCTGGGGGGCCCCAGCTGGGTCTCAGGGAGGTTTCCACAAATCCATACAGGAGCAGAGAGAGTGAAACTGAGTCAGCAGAGGCCGCTCTGTGTCTCTGGCCCTGGTATAGGTCAAGGCGGTCACGCTTGGATCTCTTGAATCGTGTCTTCAGTGCTTTTATGTGGATGCAGAGTTCACTAGGCACTGAGGTTGACCGTGTCAGGAAAACTCTTTACAAATGAAGTACAACACTTCGAAGATATTTGGGGAGATGTTGGAGATGGTGATTTTGAAATGTATTTCCAAGACTTGATGCATCCGTCAAATGTTGAAAGCAACATGTATCTGGAAGGTGAGTGATGCGAGCCTACACACTCACGGGATGCAAATCCATGTCAAAGGAGACAGGAAGTCAGTGTCCTTGAAAACAGTGTAGGATTGCACAGGAGCTGGGTTTTAACTCTCTCCAACTGAGAGAAGAGGAATATTTGAGATGACTTTGCTCCATCCCTGTCAGAGCACAGGGAAATGTCAGATGTGAATCAGGAAAAAGTGTAGCTCATGTGTTTCCTGGGTCACCAGCGATCATCCAAAATGGAAGTTTAGGGGGATTTTTCTGAGAGTGAGACTGGCCGCAGAGGAATTAAACTGGTGGATTTTGCTCTATGTGGAGCCAAATCTGGTGGAGTTCTAAACCTCTTATAGATATGGATGTCATTGAAGGCCAGCAGCTGATAAAGTGAATGAAAAACAGGACTGTTGTATCAGCTTGTCAGATGACTTCATGGCAAGGCCAGATGAGGACAGGTAGAAAGGAAGTGGGTTCCATGATCACCAGTTCTATGATATTAATTGTCCCCTCATCTCAGAAGCCAGTACAGAGAATTCTGACCAAGATTTACTGTGCAACATTAGATGCTATTTACTGATAAATGATGGGGCATTCATTAGCTAATGTTGAAAAATCATGGTAGGCATAACAGAATTATTAGGGCTTGTGTAGAAATCCTATTCTATAATGAGTTATTACTGTAAAATAATAGCAGCAATATGTTACAATTAAGTACTCTGGAAAGGTGCTTTCCACGAGAAAGTTGTCAGCGTCTGAGTGATCTCCTGAACCGCTGCTCATTACAAATGAATTCTCTCAGCTGCCATCCATCAACACTCTACTTTCATTAACTAATTGAAGAAAACAGCAACGTGGCTGGAACCTGCATTACTCTAAGTTATACAGAGTTATAAACCAGGAGCAGAATAACCATGGAGGGTTTTCTTTTCCTTCTTTGCTTTTTTTTTTTTTTTTAGTTATGCTAATGCCAGTGGCTGCTTGCTCACTGGGTCTCTCTACAGCCTGGCTCAGATATTCATGAGGTGAGCATTTGGTAATGCTTTGGAACCACATAGCCCTTCCTGCCCTGCCCCTCTTTCGAGTTCCTCCCCATAAACAGCTTGATTAAATAAAGTGCAGTTAGGAATCCTTTCATCAGACCTTAATCTCTGTGCATCAAATTGATTCTTTTTCACGTTGCTTTGGGTCACTCCTGTTAGACACATAAAGACAAATAAACAGGATAGTACAGGACTGGTGGAGAACACTCGACGAGATGGAGACGCAAGTCTCCAGGAGCCACGGTGTCAGACTCTCAGGCACAAAACAAAGCATCAGAATTCTGTGTATGGATTATTTACATCTGTGTGCTTGACACTTTTGCTCCAAATGAGTCTTGGAGAAACTGATCAGAGTCATTCCAACTTTCCGGAGAATAAGCACATTTATGTAACATCGCGCGGAGGCAGCAGCTGGCACTTTCTGTGCCGCTGCTGAGAGTCACAGACACTTGCTGTACATGAGAAGACCTGCCCTCTTCAGGTAGAGAAGGACCTTGAGACTCACAGGTCAAGTTCAGGCTCACTCAACTCATGAAAGGTGATAGTGTCTGAACCCAGTCCTGGCTGGACCGCCCACATGGTTTCCTGAGCATAGCGTTAGCTGCTGTTGTTCAGTTGCCGACTCTTTGTGACCCCATGGACTGTAGCCCTCCAGGCTCCTCTGTCCATGGGATTCTCCAGGCAAGAATACTGAAGTGGGTTGCCTTTCCCTTCTCTTGGGGATCTTCTCGATCCAGGGATTGAACCCGCATCTCCTGTTTTGGCAGGCAGAGTCTTTACCACTGAGCCACTAGGGACGCTTCAGGTGTTAACTTCTTCCCATGTAATCACTGACAGCCTTGTATTTTTGTTGTGGGAATTTAATTTTGAAACTGGAGTAAAAATGTCTGAGTTCACTCAGGAAGGACTGATGATTTCCCTTGCCTGACTGGAGCTTCAGTCATGTGGAGTGCAGTATCCTCGTATCGTCAAAAATCTTGAGAAAGGATATCAACAGTTTCTCCCAGGTAATATATTTTCAGTTGGTTGACAACAAGGCGATTTAACAAGGACAGCATGTGTGTCCCTGGTTAGAAAGATTGGGGCCTGCATGTGGATGTCTGGATTGATTTGATTTCCAACACCCTTATCTTAAAATGTTTAGGAACAGGGAAGTTTTATGATTGATGACTGAAATCCATGAAGTCACTGGGAAACAAGAGACAACTGCAACCTCATCTTCTTCCCAATCACTTCTGATACACACAGAATTGTTGTTGTAAATTTTAGACACTTTGGAATACTGAAAAGTAATTATTGACAGGTATTAATTTATGCCTGGAATGAAACACAAGAGATTTTATCATTGTCTGGGCAGTGGACCCCACTAGTAGAAATTAGTTGTGTTTCCTTTATGCCTTTAATAGTGTATTTATAAAAGAAATAAAAATCATAGGAGACCAGTTGGAAGAGTAGCATGGTATACAGATTTCTAAAATAACGGTCATATTTTTCTGGAATTAGGAATACACTACTTAATGTAAATAGTCTATTGACAGTCCAAAATAAAACTGGTGAGTAGGAATTATATACTTACTTGCTTAAATATGGGCTTTCCAATGGGGTATATTAAACCTCCCTACCTGTTTATTGACCAGAACTTCACTCACATCTCTTGATAAGTATTCCCTGTGCAGTATGCCAAAGGTGGTATTGGATTTGGGCTAAATTAGGGTAATAATTAAAAACATATTGCTTCCCAGCACAATTCCTCCAAGTTAAAATTATTGAATTTTATTTAAGTTTGGCCTAAAGAATGATGGACTGGTACTTTGAGAGGACAGGAGCTTTCTCTATTTACTAAAATTTTGTCGTGCATTGAAGTAGAATCATATTTAAGACGGGAGAAAATAGAGCTGTCCATAGACCAAAGTTGGCCTTATTGTTTGGTGACATGAGGTGTTATCGCTGTCAAAACTGCCAGTAAACGTCTAGGTGTCTGTTGTTCAGTCGCTCAGTTGTGTCTGACTCTTCATGAACCCCTGGGCTGCAGCACGCCAACGTTCCTGTCCTTCACCATCTCATGGAGTTTGCTGAAACTCATGTCTGTTGATTCGATGATGCCATCCAACCATCTCATCCTCTGTCATCCCCTTCTCTGCCTGCCTTCAACCTTTCCCAGCATCAGGGTGTTTTCCAATGAGTTGGCTCTGTGCATCAGGTGGCCAAAGTATTGGAGCTTCAGCTTCAGCATCAGTCCTCCCAATGAATATTCAGGGTTTATTTCCTTTAGGATAGACTGGTGTGATCTCCTTGCTCTCCAAGGGACTCTCAAGAGCCTTCTCTAG
>NC_141188.1:3335000-3385000 GCF_055505025.1 Bos grunniens | reverse complement strand
ACCTCACAGGGATTTTGGTAGGAATTGGATTGAACCTGTAGATCAGTTTGAACTTCTCCTATGTTGAATCTTCCAACCCATGAGCCCAGCGTGCCTTTCCATTTACTTAGATCTTTGATTTATTTCATTCGCATTTGGTCTTTTTCAGGATCTGAATTCTATATTGCTTTACAGCTAAGCATTTCATTTTCTTTAGGTCAACTGTATATGGTAATTGCTTTTAACTTTTGTTCCCACATGTTTGTTGCTAGTATACGGAAATGGGATTGATTTTGCGTGTTGACTTTGTCTCCTGCCACGTTGCTAAAATCACGTATTATTTCTAGGACATTTTTGGAGGTTCCTTGGGATTTTTTTAAATGTGCATACACGTTTAGGATCATAATGTCTTCCTGTTGAATTAATCTTTCTATCCATGTGTAATATTCCTCTAGTCATTTTCTTCGTTCTAAAATTTTCTTTATTTTACATTAATGTAGCCACATCTTGGGGATGTATTTGCATGGTGTGTCAGTTTCCATCATTTTGCTTTCATATTATCCTTGCCATTGAATTTTATGTGTTTCTTCTGAGAGCATATCTTTTCCTTGTTTGCTATTTTAATTGGATTTTTAATTTACTCTGACCATCACTGCCTTTTCATTAGTATTATTTACACTTACTGTGATTGTTGATTTGTTAGGCCTTGAACCTGCCGTTTGCTTTCTTTCTGTTTCTACTCCCCGAGTTCTTGCTCCTGTGTTTCTTTTTCTTCCTCCTCTGTATTGCTTTTATCTTATTAAAAGTACTCCAGTTGTATTCATGCGTCGTGTTTTTGGTCTCACTGCTTTGCTCAGTACCCCTAGTGGTCGACCTGGGTATTGCAGCTCATCTGCAGCATCCCCTCCAGGAAGGTGCCCGCGTCACTCTTCCCACTTATTAGACTGTGTGCCGAGCACCAGCCGGCGCTGTGATCTCGCGGCGTTCATCACGCATGGTTTAGAAACGCATGACTCGAAGGAGAGGCCATCGATTTACTTATACTCACGCTTCCTCTCGTTCTTCTTTCCTTCCCGATGCTCCCAGGACTTTTCTTTTGCCATTTCCTCTGATTTTAGAATTCTCTTCCCTGGTGGCAGTCATTCTTTAAGCGTGGGTCTGCTAGCAACAAATTCCCTTTGTTTTTTTTTTTTTGTTGTTGTTTTCTTCTGAAAGTGTCTTTATTTCCCCTGAATTCCTGAAGGATTTTTTTTGCCCGACCTACTTCCTCCCTTTCTGCTGCTGCTGCTGCTAAGTCGCTTCAGTCGTGTCCAACTCTGTGCAACCCCATAGACTGCAGCCTACCAGGCTCCACCGTTCAGCCCTTGGGAAATGGCCCCACTGGCCTCCGGTGTCTGACACTGGAACTGGGATTCTGCAGATGGGGTTCTCCTTCCTGGCTGCTCTCGGGATGTTTCACTTTGCTAATTTTAAGAAGTTTAATTATGATGCATCTTAGTTTTGATAAACTCTCAGTTTTGAGTTTACTGTCTTTGGAGTTCATTCAGCTTATTAAATCTAGAGGTTTATTTACATCTTTTGCCAGATTGAGAAATTTTTTTCATTATTGTTTCTTCAAATATGCTGTTGGCCTTGCTCTCTCCTCTCTTCTGTGGACGTTTGGGATGAATGTTGGCTCTTTCCTTGCTGTCCCTCGGGCTCTGTTCATTTTGCTTCTTTATTCCATTTTCTCTCTGTTGTTCAGATTGGGTAAATCCTATTGATCTGGGCTCAAGTTCACTGATTCTATCCTCTGTCATCTCCACTCTGCTGTTGAGACCATCCTATGGGCTTTTTACTTTCAGTGATTGTATTTTTTAGCTTTATAATTTTTAGCCCACTATTTTTCAACGACTGATATCTCATTGCTGATAGGTTTCCATTTGTTTTAAGACAATTTTGTAATCAGTTGTTGAACTGTTTTTATGGCGACACCTTTAAATTTCCCCCCAGATACCCCGCTGTGGGATCATCTCAGCGGAGGGGACAGCTGAGTGTTTCTGCTGCATGTTGTGATTTTCAGTGGTTTCCTGGACACTCTGTCCCTTACATTAGGAGAGTCTTGCGTCTCAGCAGTCAGCTCCAGGCCTAAATTTGCAGTTCCAATGATAATTTAATTTCTGGAGCCTCTACAGGGTTATTTTTCCTGTCCTACTGGGGTTTTGCTAAAATCTGCTGGTTACATGTGGGGGGTGCAGAAGGAGGTTCCCTCCATGACTGAGTTCCTCACTTAGGTAGAGGGTGTGGACAGAGGGGCTCAGGCCCATCCACAGCTCTGGAGCCCAGGGCCTGGCACCTACACCTGGCCAGGGGTGGGGCTGCTTCACTGCTGTCAGTCCACCTGAGCTCAGGTACTGGTGGCAGCCTTCTTTTCTGCAGAACTGCCAGTTCTAGTTCAGGGGTCATAAGTGACCTGGACCGTGGAGGGCATGCCCAGGCAGTGTTCTGATGACTGACAAAGCAGCCCTGCCTCAGGGACATGACCTTTCTGCTGGAGGTATGGCGCCCCGAGCACAGGGAGACAGCGAATTGCTTGGCTGGTCACCTGGGGCAAAGCTTCAGCGTCTGTCCAGCTGTCCTGCAGGCGTCTTGAGCTCTGGTGCAGGGGGCTGGGTCTCTCTGCCCCCGGCCCAGGCAAGTGCCCAGATGGAGGCCACCCAGCCCCTCCAGCGCTTCTCAGCTGTTCCCCCGCCTCCAGCCTCCTTCTCTGATGTTACTGGAAGCCCTCCCACCAGCTTCCCTTCCCTGGGCTCAGGGCACCGGTTCCAAGCGTTCCCCTCCTGCTCAGTTGTTCTGAGAAACACTGCCCGTCCTGCCTCACTGGTGAGTCACATTTATAGTTTAAATGCATTTTCTTCTGTCAACAAAATCTGGATTTGTGTCTCAAAATGTTCATTTCTGATGAGACTTCAAGAGTCTGTTTAGGGAGAAAAAAGGGATCATTGCGCATCTGCCTTTTTGTGGATCCTCTGGGCACTCCCTGCCTCCTTTGAGGGCATGTGGAAAGCGTCCCTGCTGATGACAGAAGCAGCAGAGGATACGCCAAGACAGGTGAGGACACACCGAGACGGGTGAGGACACGCCAAGACGGGTGAGGACACCTCGAGAACGGTAAGGACACCACATGCCGAGAAGGGTGAGGACACGCTGAGACGGGTGAGGACACGCCAAGACAGGTGAGGACACGCTGAGACGGGTGAGGACACCCCGAGACGGGTGAGGACACGCCCAGATGGGTGAGGACACCCCGAGATGGGTGAGGACACCCCGAGATGGGTGAGTCTGCAGGGGATCCCAGGTGTGCATTTTCCAGAAACCGGAGGCCAAGGGTTGGAGAGACAGGGAGGAAGGGTTGGAGGGACCTAGGAGGAGCTGGGAGGAGGAAGGTGATGGGGAGTCGGGGGAGGAGGCCTGAGATTTGGGGTGCGTGTGGGAAATACACACAGGGTAGCCGCAATATCGTGTAACAACAACATCAACAACCTGACGTGAGAGAGGCAGCTCTGGGCTGTGGACGGGAGTTCAGGGGTCATGAGGTTGTACCTGATCACTGAGCTTCACCCAGGGATCAAGAAGCTACGGATGGCACAGTAAAAGGCCAGCAGGGACGAGGAACAGAAGGTGGTGATGGAGGGGCAGCCAGGGATGAGAGGAGCCCCAGGGGGACGAAAGAGAAGAGCCTGCCATGGTGTGGGGAGGGCGCGCTGTCCAAGGGGCTCGTGTCAGAGCTGCCTGACCGCGCGGGGGCTCTGCCTGCACTTAGTGCCCCCAGAGCCGTCACCCCCTGCCCCTGTCCCCAAAAGGGTGGGGCCCACGCTGTTCCTGCCACTGATGGAGCTGGGGCGTGTCTGAGGGACATGGATAGCTGTCCGCCCTCACAAGCCAGGTGGGCTGGGCCTGCTAGCCGCTGAGCAGGCCTGGGGCTGACCCTGGCTGCTCAGACTTACCTTTGAGATGACACCGCCTCTCCAGCTGTGTGCTCCAGACCCTGGTGTGAACTGCGCCCTGCAGCCCCTACCCAATCCCTCGGGCCATGCAGACCCGCTCCCAGGGCCATGCAGCTCCACCCCCAGGGCCATGTAGCCCCACCCCCAGGCCTTGCAGCCCCCACCCTCAGGACCATTGAGCCCTCACCCCCAGGGCCATGGAGCCCTCACCCCCAGGCCATGGAGCCCCCAGCCCCAGGGCCATGGAGCCCCCAGCCCCAGGGCCATGGAGCCCCACCCCCAGGCCATGTAGCCCCCAGCCCCAGCACCTGGTAGCCCCCACCCCCAGGGACATGCAGCCCCACCAGGACCTTGTAGCCCTACCCCCAGGGCCATGCAGCCCCACCCAGGATCTTGTAACACCCCCCACCCCCAGGACCATGCAGCCCCCACCCTCTTCCTTAGTGCTGCCCACTGCTCCCAGCTGCCTTCAAGGGCTCTGAAAGCCCTATGTTTTATATTCCTTCTCTTTAAATAAAATGCCTTCCCTTGAAAAAAGTACCTCCGATGGGATTTTCCTCTTGCCAAAGCTGGGTGGGATGATGACTTAATCCCCCAACCCCAGCCCTCGGAAGGTAGCCCCATCCTAGTGGCTGAGCTGAAGGACACCCCTCCCTATCCTCCCCACCCCACCCCCCAACCTCCTGGTACTGCACTCCTGGAGATTAAGACAAATTAAAACATGCTGCGCTTCTGAACCTTTTGGGACAAACAGGATAATGGTGGGCAGCAGGCTGGAGCTGGCGCTCGTCACAGCCCGGGAGCCAACTGTGAGATTTTCAGGAATTTGTGAGCCAGTGGGCATCCCGTTGGTAGCCTGAAACCGGCCACAGTGGGAAACTGGCAAACACCACACGTTGGGTTTTTGTTTTTATTTTTGCAGAACCAGTTGTTAAACACTTACCGTCAGGCTGTCTTTCCTATCTTTTGTTTCATCTAAATGTGGAGTTTTCACTTAATGTCATTTATTTGGTCCTGTTGTTTTACTTATCATGATGATTTGGGATTTTAATTTTGCTCATCAATAATTCCACCAGACCTCACTACTGCCACTCAGCTTTTTCATTCCCAAATTGGATACATCCATTTGTTGTATGGATAAAATCTTCTTCAATTTATGACAAAAGGCTTAACAAGAGGAATGAGACACAGAGTCTCGGACAGAGCTGAGACACAGCAGAGGGAGGAACCCCGCAGGATGAACAAAAGACCCTCAGGCTCGGCCGAGTCCAGAGCCTGGGAAGGGCCTGGCTGGGCACAGGCTCTGCAGAAGGGCCAGGAAGACAGCTCAGGACCGCAAGGAAGCTGCCCCGAGACGCCCCGGCGCAGCTTGATGGAGACATAGGCCACTCCCCCAAGCTGTCGGGGGTCACCTGCCCCTGGACCGAGGCTGTCCCTGCTGAAGGGTCAGCTCCTCTTCTTGCTTCTTCCAGTTACTCCATGTTCTCAGGTTTCTGGCTGCAGACAGTGCCTCCCAGCCAGAATGACCAGACGTACATTACCATCACGAGAGGCAGCCGTCCCTTCCTCAGTGACCCCATGGCAGGGAGCTTCTGACACACAGGAGGAAGACACTGGTCAACATGATGGCTGCAGCCCATGTGCTGCGTCCCCCTCAGTCCCCCCAGCCCCTGCTCTTCAGAATTGCTGACCCATAAAACCTGTTATCGCTCCTGTAACCAACAATGTAGTCAGCAACCTTCTCAAAGCCGGATGACTCATGTTTTTTTGTGAGCAGGGCTTTCCTGATGAATCTGCCTGCAATGCAGGAGACCCCGGTTTGATTCCTGGGTCAGGAAGATCCCCTGGAGAAGGGATAGGGAACCCACTCCAGTATTCTGGCCTGGAGAATCCCATGGACTATATACGGGATCGCAAAGAGTTGGACACGATTGAGCGACTTTCACTTAAGCTTTCACACCTAACGCCTAAGTATGTTAAGATCTGATCTCAATATTCTGCACTGGTGGGGTCACTCGTCCAGTATAAAGAAAGGAGGAGAGAAAGATGAAGCTGCAAAACACCCCCCAACCCCCTCCCCCAGGAAGGGGCTTTTCCCTCAAAAGAGTGTCTGACCCCTTCCCTGGGGAGACACGCCTGGGAAAGATGGGGCAGAGCACACCTGGTGCAGGAAGCAGACTCTTGGAAGACACCGACCGGCCGGCCAAACCGTCTGCACACAGAGTGATGCCGTGCTCGCTGGGACTGTGGCGTCCTGAGTCCCGGTCCCGAGAGGTGGGACGTCCAGGCTGGTGCAGGTCTTCCCTGCAGGACGCTGGCGGCAGCAGGAAGTGGGTGCTGCGCCTGGGGCCTCCTTACAGACCAGGAGGAGGAGGCTGCAGGGGGAGCTCCCCCCGCCTCAACCCTGAACCCTGGGGGGCAGAGCTCGAGAGGGAGGGTCAGCGCTCAGACACCCAGAGTCCAGGAAGAGCAGAAACGAGTCCCACAGGGAGCTCACAGGACAGCAAGTCACAAGTGGTTGACCAAAGCAGTTCCAGGGGAATCGCAAGGCGAGGTCCATGCAGCGTGATCTGGGCTAAGAGTGTACGCAGGGGGGTGAGCTGAGGAGGAGGCCAGCAGAGCCCGTGGCTTTGCTGACGGCCAGTGTAGACCACAGGTTCAAGGAGATTCAGTCCAGTGAGGAGGAGAAGACATAGGCAGTGACCAGAGGGGCTGAAAGGTCACTTTCTGTGTTTGATGCCCTATGAAGCAGAGAGAGCCTGAATGGCAGACATGACAGCCAATGAGTCAGCCGGAGCCAGAGGAGGAGGCAGCTGGCAGAACCAGGTGCCAGAGGGGACAGGGCAGGGCGTCACTGCACTGAAGGAAACTGGCCTGGGGAGACAGGGAGGTGCCTTCTGATCTGAGCTCTTTTCAGAGACACAGCAGAAATCTTTATTTCATATATCAAGAAAGAGTTTCTATTATTTGTCTTGCCATTAGCCTCATATGTGAGTACCTTGGCCTTCCCAGGGTGCTCTAGTAGTAAAGAATCCCCCTGCAAGATGCAAGGAGATGCGACAGACTTGGGTTAGTCCCTGAGTTGGGAAGATCCCCTGGAGGAGGACATGCAACCTACTCAAGTGTTCTCGCCTGGAGAATCCCATGGACAGAGGAGGCTGGCGGGCTACAGTCCATGGGGTCACAAAGAGTCAGACACGACTGAGGGACTCAGCACAGTGAGTATCCAGATTACAAATATCCCCAAAGACGCGTGTATTCTAGAATCCGAAATGCCTGCTTTCCAGGGGATCAACTCTTGCTTACAGGCATTCTGCTGCTTTACTGTAGTGAGAGATGCAGGCCAACCAGAAACACGGTCCCATCCTGACCACCCAAGAATCCTTGTTTGAAGTTATTTTAAACTCTAGTGAGTTCTTGTAAAGCATTATGCACATTACTACGTTTTTATCAAAACTATTTGAACATTTGATGACATTTAATTATAGTTTGTGGTGATTAGGCAGAAGATCATGGATGGTGAAATTTTAAAATCAAATGTAGTACTTTTACTTGGATATAAGCAGGCATAGTGGATTTCTTTAAAGGCTTCATTTTTATATGGAGTTGGATGCATGTCTCAAGAACATTTTTACTACTGAAAGAGTGGTGTTTTTAAAGAAAATGTGATGTTATTCACCACTATTATTGTAATGGGCTGCTGCTGCTACTGCTAAATCACTTCAATCGTGTCCGACTCTGTGCGACCCCATAGACGGCAGCCCACCAGGCTCCCCCGTCCCTGGAATTCTCCAGGCAAGAACACTGGAGTGGGTTGCCATTTCCTTCTCCAATGCATGAAAGTGAAAAGTGAAAGTGAAGTCGCTCAGTAGTGTCCGACTCCTAGCGACCCCATGGACTGTAGCCCACCAGGCTCCTCCATCCATGGGATTTTCCAGGCAAGAGTACTGGAGTGGGGTGCCATTGCCTTCTCATTGTAATGGGCAGCTACTTAGTAACGTCAGACCAGCCCCTCTCCTCACGAAAGCACAAAGCCCCTCCCTGAAGCCCCTCAGCATGTTTAGAGGGATGTGTTTAATTAGAAACGGTCTCCACTAAAATGAGCATATGACTCGCTGTCCAGAGGTACAGAGACCGTCGGAGAAGAAAGAACTGTTTAAACACCTTTGGTGGAAGGAAGACACGGTGATGAATTCATAGGAAGTGGAGAGACCTTAAGCCCTGAAAGTTTACAATGGGTTTGACTCTTGTCTTCAAACTTATGAAGTGGATTTCTTTCTAAAAATCTATTTTGAGAACAAAATAGCCCCACCCTATGACCATTTCTAAAAATAAAGCATGACCTAGTACAGAACTCTTTTCCTTGTGCTCAATTGCTCAGTCGTATCCAACTCTTTGCAACCCATGGACTGTACCCACCAGGCTCCCTCAATCCAGGGGATTCTCCAGGCAATGGAACCTGTGTCTCTTGTATCTCCTGCATTGGCAGGCGGGTTCTTTACTACAGAGCCACCTGGGAAGTCCACTCTTTTTCTTTAGGATTTGTAAAAATACTTTTGTTTTTACTTATGATGGAAAAAAGAGTCCATTCCCAAATCCCCCTCCTCAAGCTTGAAAATGTAAAATTACTGTCAGGTGTCAATATCCAAGTACCAGAGAGAAGTGGCGAGTGTGGTCTGGGCAGTGCTCCGGCTCGATGTGGCCCCAGCAGCTAACAAAGATCACTCCTCTGCATGGGGCAGCACCTGCTGTCACTTAGACCTGATGGCAAGTTGTCAGAATTGGATGTTGGAACCGGGCTGACAGATGGAAAAGTGTCACTGATTGAAAAATATGTTTTCCCCTAAAGTAAACAGAAAGTGAAAGTCACTCACTCATGTCTGACTCTTTGCAGCCCCATTGACTATGCAGTCCATGGAATTCTCCAGGCCAGAATACTGGAGAGGGTAACTGTTCCCTTCTCCAGGGGATCTTCCCAACCCAGGGATCAAACCCAGATCTCCTGCATTGCAGGCGGATTCTTTACCAGCTGAGCCACAAGGGAAGCCCAAGAATACTGGAGTGGGTAGCCTATCCCTTCTCCAAGGGGATCTTCCTGACTCAGGAATCGAACCAGGGTCTCCTGTACTGTAAGCGGATTTTTCACCAACTGAGCTATGAGAGAAGCCCTAAATAAGCAGAAGGAATTTCCAAAATAAAGAGTTCAGCAACAGCAATGCAATGAACTTGATTCTTGTAAAACAGTTGAATGTCATTCAATTAGTAACAATACAGGATGTTAATAAAACCAAGGTTCAGGATGTGATGTCTGATCCAGACAGAGTCCTGCACACAGAGTAGAGCTCTGTTCATTCACACCACCCCTGCCATCCACCACCCCCACCACCCACCACCCGCTCCGTCCACCGTCCTCCAGACAGTTAGGTGAGAGATGCTTCTGAGTGTAGAAATAGGGTAGAAATTCAAATCTTTAAGAAAAAAAAAATCACTCCCCTCTTTACCTTCTTCCCCTCTATTCCTCCCCAGTCAGCAAACAAAAACACCTACTGACCTACTGACCACATTATTTTTTAAAACATCAAAGATGATTTCCACTGAAAAGAACTCGAGCCTAGAGAGTTGATTCCAATTTTTCTATTCTTCAAAACAGCTTTCCATTCTTTTGATGCTGCTGCTACAATAATCTATGAAAATAGAGAATAAATAGCAGCCAGCTGACTCTTGTCACTTCCAGCAAGCGCACCCTCTTCATTGAACTGTCCTTTGAAATTCTTGACCTTTATACAGACACACTTGCACAGCATCTTTCAAAGAACTGAGACAATAATCAGTGGAAATGGAAGTACAGCCCTGGAGACATTGCACGCACGAGCGTAGCCTCAGTTTTATACGATGTTATAGTATCTTTCAAAACTAAAGCTTCTGTGGTTGTTGTCTCTTCCTGGAACCCTCCCCCCATGCCCCCTCTCCCCTCACCGCCCCACAACCAGCCCTTCTCCTCTAGGGAAGAAACCCCCCTCCCCCAGGGTAAGGAGCATCTTCACTGGTAACTGGTCTCTTTGCTGACGGCCCTCACTGGAAGGAAGCTCTTTATATCTCATCTAAATCCTCCCTATTGAAGCGTAAGCCCATTTCCTCTTTCTCTGTCCTCAGTGTGAGAGAGGACAGCTGGTCCCCGGCCTCTATATAATAACCCTTCAGCATCCTGAAGATGGTTATTAGGTCTGCTGCTCTTCTCCAGGCTAAATAATCACAGATCCTTTAATCTTCCTTCATAGGTGCTATTTTCCGAGTCTTTAATCGTTTCTGCTGCTCTCTACTGAAGCCCTTTCAGGCTTAAGTCCCGTGTGTCCCCTCTTCGGAGGGGTGGCACGGACAGTTTGAACAGCTAGGCAGCCTAGAGGCACAGCAGTCATGTCCCTGAGGAAGGATGGTTTTGCTCCTGGTGACACGGCCGAATTAGTTTAAGAGCCTGTCTGCATCCCTGTAATATGTAAACAGTGGAGAACAATCATCACCTTCTTCTGACCAAAAAGTGAAATATCAATAGTAAAAATAGTAACAACAGGAATAGAGCAAAGCTGGTGAGACATGGGCAAAATATTGTGATGAATCTCAACTTTTTAAAGTTATGAACATGATAGTCGGAAACGTAAGCAATTAACATTTGGTTGGACTTCCCTGATATTAGTGGGCTTCCCTGATAGCTCAGTTGGTAAAGAATCCGCCTGCTATGCAGGAGACCCTGGTTCGATTCCTGGGTTGGGAAGATCCCCTGGAGAAGGGATAGGCTACCCACTCCAGTATTCTTGGGCTTTCCTTGTAGCTCAACTGGTAAAGAATCTGCCTGCAGTGTGGAAGACCTGGGTTTGATCTCTGGGTTGGGAAGATGACCTGGAGAAGGGAATGGCTACTCACTGCAGTATTCTGGCCTGGAGAATTCCATGGGTCACACAGAGTTGGACACGACTGAGTGACTTTCACTGGACAGCTTGTTCTGTGTGAATTTTGCAATTTCTAGGAACTTGTAATCCGTTTCTTTTTTTTTTTTTTAATTCCCCAACTACTTTGTGGTGTCCTTTTCAGCATGTAGTCTAAGCCCTTTTCTGTCAAAATCCAAATCCATCATGTAAGTTCCTAAAACGGAGGCTTGCAAAACAGAGACATGAGTAAGGATCACCTGGAGGGCACCCGGCTGGCAGGTGGGAGGTACCTGGAGGTCTCCTGGCTTGCCCATGCTCCTGACTGCGTTAGTGTAGGTGATGGCTGGGCTCCGTGTATTTGCAGAGCCTCCAGGTAAAAGCAGAAAGATGAGAGCCTGCACTTGTAAACGTCCCTGCCCCACTGGCCACCTAAGTCGGGTAGCCTGGCCTCTCTCCCCTCTGCAGACTCTCAGTCTCCTTCTGACCATTTAGTTAAATTTCATGGTCATGATCAAATCAGTCCCCATTCTCTATGGTGTTATCTGCTGCTCCCAGCTTGGTTTCCTTGTTCACTTAATGAACATGCTTTCTATCCTATCATTGAGAAAAATGGATGAAAGTGCTTAACTGGCACTGAACCCAAGATTTTCCACAGGGAAATGCCACTTGCTACATTCTCTGATGTCGACGCTGCACCGTCCCTGAGTGTGCCTTGAGCTCAGACTGCGCACATCCTCTGGCTTATGATTCACACGATGCCTTACCTGTATGCGAATGAGAATTTCATTACAGTAAACACAGATGTCATGGTAAGTGTCGAGAATTGGACTGGAGTTTCATTATTCTACTGTGACTAAGTGGGACATTTCTTCTTATTTATGTCTTAAAGATGCTCTTGTTGATTTGGTTTTATGAATAAACTAGGGGCTTCCCCGGTGGCTCAGATGGTAAAGAATCTGTCTGCAGTGTGGGAGACTCAGGTTCGATCTCTGAGTCAAGAAGATCCCCTGGAGAAGGGCATGACAACTCACTCCAGTATTCTTGCCTGGAGAATTCCATGGACAGAGAAGCCTGGCGGGTTACAGTCCATGGGGTCACAAAGAGTCGGACATGACTGAGTGACTAACACACACACACACACACACACACACACACACACACGAATAAACTACTCATAATATAAAAATCGATCAATGCTCTTTCTGGAAAAGAACAAACTTCTTCAAACAAACCATATAATATTTTCACTACCATTATTAAAAAAATTTTTTGTTAATGTTTAAGTTGAAAACACATGCGAATACATAATAGATTCAGCTAAATTTCAGAATACATTTTCAAACTCAAGATATTTTGACACTGGTTGGGGTCACCTAGAATTAGGGGAACATTTCCGTTAGAAATTTACACGTGCCTTTAGATCCGGTCCGTGAGTATTCACTGAACACCTACTATGTGTACAAAACAGCCATCAAAATTGGTTTTAGCCATTTTATACCCACTGCTAAGTCACTTCAGTCGTGTCCGACCCTGTGCGACCCCATAGACGGCAGCCCACCAGGCTCCCCCGTCCCTGGGATTCTCCAGACAAGAACACTGGAGTGGGTTGCCATTTCCTTCTCCAATGCATGAAAGTGAAAAGTGAAAGTGAAGTTGCTCAGTTGTGTCCAACTCTTAGCAACCCCATGGACTGCAGCCCACCAGGCTCCTCCATCCATGGGATTTTCCAGGCAAGAGTACTGGAGTGGGGTGCCATTGCCTTCTCCGTTTATACCCACATCTACACTCAAAGGTGGACAGGCCAGAGCACTGGGGGTCATTGAGAGAGCCTGTGTTCCTGAATAGAATCAGAGGGAAGGAACTGTTCACAAGACAGTAATGGGGATCTTTGGGTCTGGAAGTTAGGGTACCCTGGGGGCCAGTCACTTTAAAATGCCTCAGTCCTTTGTTATAAAAACAGAAGAAAGCGTTATCCTCTGATTGAGAGGTGCCTTCCTTCCTTTATTTTTAAAAACATCCCAAGTGTTGGTCAATGTACAAGTTGGCAAAGTGATACAAAAATGAAGTCTTTTTCTAAAGGAAGCTGGAGAGGAGTGAACTGTTGTAACCTGTCACCCCGGGTGGGCTTCTTGTGTTGTTCCTTGTTTAGAAATGAAATAATATTGTTTCAAATGTGGCAATTTTCTTTTTATTCTTGAAACAAGCAAACTGGAAATTGCAAAATAGAAGAGGATAAAGCATAATTACTGCTTTCATTTATTCACACCATATTAATGTAATATAATTATCCGGTGAACAGACAGAACCTTATGACTGTATAACAACAGGGCAACAAAATGCTACAGGCAGCTCTGTAAGGCACACGCAGGAAACGCTTTACAGGAGGAAACGCCTCTTCTGCTTTGATGTGACACGCGGTAGACAGTTGACTTGTCACCACTGAGTGACGCATAGAGGGAAAGAGGGGGGTGGAGGGGGGACAGAGGCCTCCGAGATAAGCAGGGAGAGTTGTTCCTCTGAAGAGTGAGCCCCTAGAGCCCTGGGGAAGGATGAGGATAACCCAGCAGACCTTCAGAGAGAATGTGGTGGGGAGCTGAACCAGAAGCAGCTTGCAGGTCAACCAGAAGGCCAGGAGGAAGGTCGTGTCCAGTCATCACCAGGAATCCGGAGGGCTGTGATTGGCGGGAGGCAGAGGCCAAGAAGAGCTCCATCTGCAGCGAGGGGTGGCCAAGGAGCCGGTCTCTTACAGGCTGTGGAGATCTGCAGGGAGCGCGGCTCCAGAGCAGGGCCCACCTCGCAGAGGCTCCGTTTGGGGACAGGAGGCCTATCCTGACACGGCAGTGGGCACCTTACAATTTCCAGGGAACTGGAGCTCAGGAAATCACGTGAACTCCTGGAGGAGACCCTGGGTGTGACAAAGTTGTGTCCACTGGCTTATGTGTCTGCTGTCCTCTGTACACTTCCCACCTCAATTCACATTTTCAAATTTGGTTTGAAATGTGCACAGTGAAGAAAGGAAATCTGGGCTGAAGACAGGACAATCAACTGCCATAGCATTCTGTGTTCCTGACTTCTGTGTGTCTGCAGAGTGAATCACTTTGAATGCCTTGTTTTACCTAATCCCAAAATAACTTCATGGAGATTGTACTAACTTTCCCAGGATCGCTTTTCTGAGAGCTGCTAAGAGGTACTCATTCATTTGACCATTCATTCATTCCACAAAGTTGAATGAGCAGTTACCATGTTTTGGGCAATGAGGTGACAGGGATGAGAAAAACAGAGTCCCATTCTCATGGAACTTACATACTAGAAAAGAAGACAGGCATTAAAATACCAACTCAGTTCAGTTCAGTTCAGTCGCTCAGTTGTGTCTGACTCTTTGCAACCCCATGAATCTCAGCATGTCAGGCCTCCCTGTCCATCACCAACTCCCGGAGTTCACTCAGACTCATGTCATCGAGTCAGTGATGCCATCCAACTACACTCACAATATTCAGTTGTCAAGTGTGATGGCTACCACAAAAGAGTAAAATACAGGACCGAATTCACTTGACACCTAGTGGTAAACAACCTGTCTGCTGATGCAGAAGACTTGAGACATTCGGATTCCATCCCCGGGTCAGGAAGATCCCCTGCAGAAGGGAACAGCAACCCACTCCAGTGTTCTTGCCTGGAGAGTCCCATGGACAGAGGAGCCTGGCAGGCTACAGTCTACGGGGTCGCAGAAAGACATGATTGAAGCTACTTAGCGTGACGACACACATGAACTAAATCCACCCTGAGAATCTAGAGAAAGAAACGACACAGGGAGAGTCTTGGAAGACCCAGCCCCAGGGAAAGGGGCAGAGGACTCCCAGCGGTGGGGTGGGGGTGGGGAGGCTCAGAGCTGAGGGGCTGCCCTGGGGTGCGGAGGTGGCAGAACAGAGAGAGGGGAGCTGGGGACTCCGGGACCCAGAGACAGGGTGCACGGGCCTGACCAACATGCTGCACTCGGCCCTCCCAACACTCGCTCACAGGCCAGTACCCTGAGCACGAAGGCAGAAACCTGGTCCACGAACGCACGCAGAAACAATCATAGTCTCTCCCCAGCTGAACAAATCTCCATGAGAAGGACCCAGACAATGAAAATCAAAGCATCTCAGGTGATTGAAGCCCCCTCTCCCAATTCCCTCCCTTCAAAAAGAAAAAAAAAATACACACACAATTACCACAAATTCAATTAAATAGCCCCCCTAAATAGGCTGTATTTTTTCAAAAATGAACTAAAACACGAAGCATTAAAAACAAAAATGGATGGGTAATGGGAATAAAGGAAAAACTGTTGATTGAACTCAAGAACTTTTTAAAAATGCAAATTTAGTGATTTAGTCTCAGATATGATGACTAATTTAGGGCAACATAATAAGAAAGAACAAATTCAGATAAAAATGTAGTAAGTGATATTGAAGAAAGAAAGAAAAGCAAACAAAAAATAAAATGAAGTATTAATAAAAAGTAAAAAGTCAGAGGAAGTAACTGAAGTGGGAAAGAGAAGCTACTGAAGAACAAGAACCAAACAATGGGGCAGGAGTCACCTGTACAGCTGTAATAGACAAGAACATTCTAGAAATCAGCAAAAGATGGGCAGATCCACCAGGTACTGGGCATAACTGACCCAGGGATGATGTTCTTAGAGACATATCCTATTAAAAAATATCACATTTTTAAGACAAAATTTTCCCTAGAACGTCAAAGCAGAAAAGTCAAACACCCCTCAAGGGCAAGAGAAATAAAGTGGCATTACACTTTCCAAGGAGAAGGCAATGGCACCCCACTCCAGTACTCTTGCCTGGAAAATCCCATGGATGGAGGAGCCTGGAAGGCTGCAGTCCATGGGGTCACTGAGGGTCGGACACGACTGAGCGACTTCACTTTCACTTTTCACTTTCATGCATTTGAGAGGGAAATGGCAACCCACTCCAGTGTTCTTGCCTGGAGAATCCCAGGGACGGGGGAGCCTGGTGGGCTGCCATCTATGGGGTCACACAGAGTCGGACACGACTGAAGCAACTTAGCAGCAGCAGCAGACTTTCCAAAGCAACATTCGAGCAAAATTAAAAGAGCAATATTTTCAGGAAAATTAAGGAAAAAGAGCAAACCAAGGATTTTGCAAATAGCTAAGCTGTTGCTCAGTTATGAGGCTACAGAATAAGGCTTGAATTTGCACAACTACAGACTCATCCTCTTCAGCTCCTGCTACAGAGCGAGCTACATCCATCTAAGGGGAGGAGACTGCAGGACTGGGCATCAGATAACCCGAAGTGAGAAATGCTTATGGTTACCTGTACCGCTGGGACTGAGACAAAGATGGGGAATGATGGAGAACACATACACACATCTCTTTTATCACATCCTTCTGATTGTCTCAGTGTCTTACTCATTTTGCTATTTATTCTTATCCTGATGATTGGTTTTCAAAAATGTAAATAGTAACCTTTCATCTATCATATAGACTAAAATTTGTATCTATTCCCTAATTTCTTCCCAGGTGGTGCTGGTGCTAAAGAATCTACCTGCCAATGCAGGAGATTCAAGAGACACAGATTCAACCCCTGGGTCAGGAAGATGGAGGAGGATATGGCAGCCCACTCCAGTACTCCTGCCTGGAGAATCCCATGGACAGAGGAGCCTCGTAGGCTACAGTCTATGGGGTCACAAAGAGTCAGACATGACTGAGCACATACAACAGGCCCTTGGTAAACTTCACATTTTATTTATGCTTGAAGACAAGGATTTTAAATTGACTACGCTATGGGGGCCTATCTTATTTGCTTTTATACTCCCTTCCCCATTATGCATTTAAAACTTTTCCATATTTATCTGTGCATCAGATATTTCCTTTTTTCCTGCATAATGTTATTTCTCAGCCTTAATTTTTAATCTGCAAGGACGTTATTTTAGAGGATGATGCAAGGCAAGGATTTAACTTTTTTCACAAAGATAACCAATTGGATTCAAAATAGCTATTGAACCACCTTCCAGTCCACTGACTTGTATACTAATTATGTGACATTTACATAAAATAGATTAAATTTGGAGTTGTGTATTTTCTTTTTAACGCCTTATGTTTTTTGCTGTTTTTGTTACCAGTACTTGTTTTAAATATTTGTTTTAAATACTGGAATTTTACATTACTTACACATCTTTTCTTACAAAAACATCAAATGAATGCATCTGTTGTTGAAAATGGAGAAAGCACAGAAGCAAATGAAGAACTAGAAACCACCCATAAACTTAACAGCAAGGGACAAGCATATCTATTATTTTAGTTTATGGCCTTTCGGGCATTCTTCTGCAAATATCTCCTATTTATTTACTTATATGTTCTGTTTCTCTTGAATGGGGGTCCATTTATGCAGAGTCTTTGTTTTTCATGCTTCTGCGGGCCATTACCCGCTTTTTCCTTCCCTCTCGCTCTTTTTTCAAAGCTCTCCTGGCTTTTGAGGGGTCATCCCTGGTATCTCCCAGGGAAGTTTCCCAGCTTGCAGGAATTGCCGACCCTGTGCTATTTCTTGAGTGTCACTTACCTATCTGTCCCAGAACTTCTCTGCTTGACTGTCTCTACTTCTTTCTAATCAGTGTCCTGCATAGAGGAAATCTTTCTCACACCAGGTTGAGCTTGGCCGGCTCACAGGCTGGATCACTCCTACTAAGGAGTTCTTTCCCGCCCAGTAGAGAGTGGTTGGTCAACTCGTAGACCGAGAACTCTCCAAAGCTAGAGGAGAATTGCAAAATGGGTCACAAAACTTTATTGAAAATTAACTTTTTAATTACGAAGTATCTTTAGCTCTGGATTGGCAGAGCCTCAGGAGTTGTGTAAAGAGGAAGTGACTGTGAGTCCTGGAGAAACACTTGGGGGACCAGCACACTTCCCCGCCAGGGGGCGCAGGGCACCATGAAGGTCAGACAGCTCGCTTCCTTCTCACCTCTGGCGGTAAGAGGGATGCGACCAGAGCAACGCTAGTGGGTCTCCGCAGAAGTTTCCGCATAGACGTGCAGCGACGCGGGGACTGAAGTGCAAGTGTTTCGTGTTTACTGGGGAAAGAGAGCGTTCATTTGATGTGTCAAAGAACTGCCTCCAGAGAGAGAAGGCGCGCTTATGGAAATGGCTCAACTTTGTGCCGAGCCTGCACGGCTGAGGAATTAAACAGGTTATTCCTGCAGCCACCCATGTGCACAATCACAGTGAATTTAAAACCATCTCGGAAGGAATCCTACTGGGAGTGTTTAGGCCCACAATTACAGTAAATGAAGATTCAGAATTAGCAAAAGCATTCCACTTAATTAGAAGCATTAAATAAGTACTACCAAATGTACAGTACTGCATGCACTAAGATGAGAAAAATAGCTGACCCTGAAAAACACTTTATTTATTCGCTTTTTTATTTGTTTACTTTTCTTATTATTAAACAGCCTCCAACTAAAAGATAAAATAGGACACAGATAAGGAGAGCAAATACGTTTGTCTTAAGTACACACATTACAGAATCTAATTACAAATATATGCATATGTCTACATTTATATGTATGCCATCTATTTATTAAATACTTAAGATTGATACCCTGTGAAAATTCAAGAAAAAATAATGGGTTTTTTTTTGCTCAAGATGTTGTACATTTTTTCCTTCAATGTCCTCCTTTCGACATGATATTTAAACTGTTACTTATCAGCTCTGATGATTTTCAGTATGAATCAGAAATGAGTATGAGTCAGAGTGTAAAAGACTGGCAGAATCCATAATCAAATTCCCAGGAAGACTGAGAGGCTGGAAGGAGCAAAGAAAGGACATACAGGAGAGAAGGTGACGATGAGGGTGCTTCCAGAACAGCTTCTTCAGCAAGGGCTGCAGGGCGCTGAGCTAGGCAGGCTCACAGGCCTGCTTCTGTAGGGATGGTCTTAGAAGGTCTGCATCTTGGGCATTTGAACTGAAATTTCTCACATGAAGGGAGTTGTTCAAACACAGCTTTGCTTTCAAAGACAAACACGTGTCTAAAACTCCACCATTGTGTTTTGTGACCTCAGCAAATCTGCTAAAGGGACTCAGAGCAGTGAGGTCCTCCCTGGCATCAGCGATCCTGATGTGATCAGACAGGAAGGTGTCCCTTTGCCATTACTGATTTCGGTGTCTCATTCTTGAATCTAGATTTTCAACCTAACATATCTAGAGAGTTGGAATGTAAACCAAGCAAAAAAGAGAGAGAGATAAAGAGACGCTGTACGTGTAGACAATTTTTAAAGGTAAGAATTTCCATTTCTCTATCCAAATAAGTGTTCCATGTTTTCCTTACTGCCAAGAGTATATAGGATATTCAAGTTTTACTTACGGAAAAAAAATTCAAAGATGAGGACGACTGTGGAAACCCTTGGTTCTGTAATTCTGGGACCATGTTTTCCAAAACAAAAGTCAAGACACGTGGCTGATTCAAGGCCTGACGCACTGGGATGGACTATCCTGACCAAGGGGGAATGCGAGGGCCCTTCAGCCACGCCCAGCTCACCAGCCACCCTCGTAAGAGCAGATTCACCTGGCTCACAGGCTAGCCCACTTCAGAGGTTTGGGGGTCCCAGCCGCCTCGCTCGGGGGCTCTGATCTGTGGCTGCTTGCATTCCAGGAGGGCAGAAATGAGTAGCTGTGACAGAGACCACATGACCTGTAAAGCCTGAAATATCTGATATCTGGCCCCTCACAGAAGAAATGTGAACCGTTTTGAGTGTCAGGACCCAGGGGAGCCACAAGGGACAGGGCCTAGTCAAGAAACAGGCATCTCTTCCTCAAAATCTGAAGGAGCTGCCCGTCCCTGAGACCCCGCCTGAACCAGAGACGCTCGGAGGGGCTTCCTAACCCTCACTGTGGATCCTCAGGGCAAACTTCTGAAGGGGGCTAGCCTGTGAGCCGGGCTCCCAACCCCTCCCTCTAAGAGTGGGCCTCAAGACTGGAGCCACGACCGGGCTGGCTCTCTGTGCGGGTGCTGGCTCTCACGTTCTCCGAAATATAAAAGAAAGCAAAATTACACTCCTTGATAACATACACAATCTAAATTTGATGAGGGGAAAATTGGGATTTTAATCTTCTTCTTGGGCGACATGCAAACTAAAATGGACTTCCTCTGCCATCAGAAATGTGGCAGGGAGTTTGTATTGCTGAGAGGTCTGCTGAATTTTCACTCTTAACTAAGCATGCAAGATGAGTACCAAAACCATTACATTTATGTGTTTTTAATGGCTTGTCTGGGTTGTGTTTTGTCCATAGCTAGCGACGGAGCTGAGCGCCAGCCAAGTTTTTTAGAATTCACACAGCTCTGTTTCAACATAATCGTCTGACAATACCTAGGGCTTCTGCCATCCCCGTGGGTTATATTTTGAGTCTAAAAGCACATTGGCATATCAATCAGCTGGCTGGGTTATACTGTCAACCATTTCCTCATGAGGGTATGACGTGCCCACCACCGTCCAGGGCTGCCCCTGCGAGTGGAAGCGAGGAGAGGGCAGGGGCACCTGGCTTCCTTTTACCTGAGAAGATGGTTCTGGCGGGGCCATCCTGGGGGCAGAGTCAGCCCTGCTCCCGTCAGTCGGGCTGCTGCCTGCGGCTTGCTGAGGAAGCCCTTGGGTGACGCTTAGGCCAGCAGGGCTGGTTGCTGGCTGTGATTGTCATTGTTGCTACAGAACTGAAGGCTGCCTGTTCTGTGCTGGTGGAGAGCATCCCTTTGACATATTAGTAAAATCGAATCAGTCCTCAGGTTGGCAGAACTGGGGCATTCAAAATACCTCCTGCTTATTAGAAAATAAGCTTCTTGGTCACCACCTCCAGTCAATGATCTCTTCTTTCAACAGCTCTCTGATTTTCACCTGACTTTATTAGCTGCAATGTGTCTGTTCCAGATCTTAATAACCTTGGATTCAATATTCATGAAAATCTAACATTGAACAAGTTTTACTTAGCAATTTCAAAATACCAGTGGTCGTATTTGTCTTTTAAAGAGAGAAAGTGATAGGAACATACAAAAGTGTTGGGAGAAGAATAAACAAATGAAAAAAAAATACTTTGTGATTTCAGTACTGAGACAGCACAGTTTACTAAGTGCTTGTCGATTTGACTTTTCTCATAGGCAGACGTATGCTTGAAATTTCAATGTCAACAATACAAAAATGAATTTTCAAGTTTCCTGGGAAAAGTTGAAGTATTGTTTTAAATGCACAAGAGATATTGCTAAACATATTTAAATGTAAAAGAATCACATGTAGGAAGGTGGGGGCGTGTGGTGGTAGTGTTTTTGTCTAATCTGAATTCGCTTCATCATCTGTAATGAATTGTCCTCCTGCCTTCACGCCTCTCGGAAGGGGAAGTGAACCAGAGACAGTGTGTACCTGGAACTCGGGTCAGCCAACCCCAGAAACCTGAGGGTCCTGCTCAGCTGCCATTGGTAGAAAAGGCAGTTGCCCTTGTTTTTAAAAAACAAAGTCAGTGGTTTACTTGTGAGAATAATTTTTTAGGAAAGGGAGATAAACTACACACATTGTGTATAAACACATCAGGCCCCTGCTAACTGTATACACAAAGGAAGTTCCCCAGTAGTGAACACCCACAGAAGTTTTGAGAGAAAGCAAATGAGACCACTGACAGCTTTGGAAAACAGTATTAGGTTTCTTTCATCCCAAAAGTCATTGACAGAACTGATATTATATAATTAGTAAGACAAGTAAGTTTTCTTCCTTATCACTGTTACAAAAACTATTGCTGTAAGTAAAAATGTATTAGTAAATGTTTGAAAATTGGTTCAATTTCTCCTAAGGCCTGATATAGTCCAGTAAAAATTTAAAAAATAAATAAAAATAAGAGGGACTTCTCTGACCGTCCAGTAGTTAGGATGCTCTGCTTCCACTGCAGGGGTCCAGGCTTGATCCCTGGTTGGGGAATTAGGATCCCCCATGCAGCACAGAACAGCCAAAATAAACTAAAAAAAAAAAAAAAAAAAAAATGTAGAAAGAAAAAAGAAGAAGCTATATTTTAAAGGATATTTAAAGTAATTATTAAAGTGTTGTGATTTCTTTGCCATCTCTCTGCCTTCATATAAATATTTATAGATAGCAATATACATATCTAATGTTAACACTTTAGCTCTGTTAAAGATTTGAGAATTTTTTTTAAATGTTAAAAAAGTACTATTCTGATTGAAACCCTTTCATCAATCTTCAATTCAGTTCAGTTGCTTAGTCGTGTCTAACTCTCTGCGACCCCACTGACTGCAGCACACTAACCTCCATGTCCATCACCAACTCCCAGAGTTTACTCAAACTCATGGCCATTGAGTCAGTTATGCCATCCAACCATCTCATCCTCTGTCGTCCCCTTCTCCTCCTGCCTTCAATCTTCCCTAGCATCAGGGTCTTTTCAAACGAGTCAGTTCTTCACATCAGGTTGCCATCTTCAGTTCAGTTCAGTTCAGTTCAGTTGCTCAGTCGTGTCCGACTCTTTGCAACCCCATGAATCACAGCATGCCAGGCCTCCCTGTCCATCATCAGCTCCTGGAGTTTACCCGAACTCATGTCCATCTAGTTGGTGATGCCATCCAGCCATCTCATCCTCTGTCGTCCCCTTCTCCTCCTGCCCCCAATCCCTCCCAACATCAGGGTCTTTTCCAATGAGTCAACTCTTCACCAAAGTTTCAGCTTCAGCATCAGTGGCCATCTTAGATGACCTTAAAAAAACCTCATGGGTTTGAAATTGGAAAAAGCAGTTCTGATATACACATTTTTTTCTTTTTCTACTATTTGCAATGTGCAGAGTTTTACACTGGTTTGGAAAGTGCTTCGGTATGAGTTATCAACATGACCGTGACCATGTATTTTAAATTCCCAGGGAAAAGCTAGGAAATACTACCTGTTAAGCTACGTGGACAAAAAGGCTTTTCTCCATGTACTCTAAACATGAAAGGACGCAAACCAGCAGAAATAAATGTTTAAATCGGGAGCATTTTATCATTTCCGGAACATTTTTTATAGGTGCTGGGCGCTTTGGATGGCTGTTTTTCAGAAGCGAAATCTCCGGAGGGCTAATTCCAACTTCATTTTCCTTCCAGTGTTGTGACCTCAACCCTCCCGCACCGCCTGGCCGTGGCTCCTCCTGCAGAGCAAGGCGCCGAGGCCCCGGGAGAACCCGGGGGCAGGAGTCGGCCCGCGGCCGCTAGATGGCGGTGCGTCCCCCGGGATGCGGGCGGGAAGGGCGGCGTCAGAGCGGCTCTCCCCGACTGGGTCAGGCCCTGTCTTTCCGAGCGCGCGTCTGCCCCGGCGCCGCAAGGCAGCCACCACGCTTCGGTCTCGGTTCCTTCAGAGGACGGCGTTTCCAGGCACACTGGCGTCTCCCCCTCCAGGTCCATCCTGCCTGCCCCCGGACTCCATGTCTCCTCCACAGGCTTTTATTTAGCGGCGCAGGGAGGTGTTTCTCCTTAGATTTTTAACCTTTTTTTTTTTTTCTTTTTTGCCTCTCAGCTTGTGGGATCTTAGTTCCCTGACCAGGTATTGAACCTGGGGCCACAGTGGTAAAAGCTCTGAGTCCTAAACACTAGACCCCCAGGGAACTCCCTCGATTTTTATGGGGAGGTTTTTACCTCTTATTCTCTGTTTATTTCTGAAAAGTAACAGTCTAGACTTTAAAATTTTACTTAAGATGATTTGAGAAACTCATACTATATTTTTCTCCTGAAAATGGCTTTTATACATATATTGGATACATATACATGTATTTTATACACATAAATGAGTTATACATTTATTTTATACATATAAGGGCTGCTACTGCTGCTGCTAAGTTGCTTAGTCATGTCCGACTCTGTGCGACCCCATAGATGGCAGACCACCAGGCTCCCGCGTCCCTGGGATTCTCCAGGCAAGAACACTGGGGTGGGTTGTCATTTCCTTCTCCAATGCATGAAAGTGAAAAGTCAAAGTGAAGTCGCTCAGTCGTGTCCGACTCTTCGGGACCCCATGGACTGCAGCCCACCAGGCTCCTCTGCCCATGAGATTTTCCAGGCAAGAGTACTGGAGTGGGGTGCCATCGCCTTCTCCGATAATGGGCTAAATACCTATTTATATATATTTATGTTTGTGTAGAATATAGGTTTATACTGTTGTTGTTAGGTCGTCCAGTTGTGTCTGACCCTTTGCAACCCCATGGACTGCAACGTGCCAGGCCTCTCTGTGCCCATCTCCCAGAGTTTGCCCAAATTCGTGTTCGTTGCATCAGTGATGCCATCCAGCCATTTCATCCTCTGAGGCCCTCTTCTCCTTTTGCCCTCAATCTTTCCCAGCATCAGGGACTTTTCCAATGAGCTGTCTGTTCACATCAGATAACCCAAATATTTTATTGGTGCAAATAGAAATAATTAGAAGGTTGACTTTAAAAACTGAAGTGTTTGTATATTACCTTTAGTAAAGATGTGCTAAATAATTTTTACTTCAATATTATTTTAGAAATTCTTTAATCAAAAGAACTCAGTGTTTCACAGTGTTGCGTATGTACCCTTTGATAGCTTTTAAAAGAAAATTGCCAAAATATGCTTAGGTTCCAAATATTCTGTTCATAATTGTATGAAAAATAAGCAGTGCTCACATTTTCCAACATGGATCAGTGTCACTGAGAAATTCAGGCATCTTGTGGCTGTTTGCACATCATAGTAAAGCGATGAAGCACTGTCTTGTTCCCACCAGCACAAGGTTCTGCAGGTCCAGCTGGGGTGGTATGTCTCACTGGCATGCCACAATCACGGGACCCAGTGACAGCCCGTGTCAAGGTGGTGTATTCTTTTTAACAATCAATTTTCCTACAGACTGTCCCTTCAAACCATCTAAGGTTGCATTTACTACAAGAATTTATCATCCGAATATAAACAGTAATGACAGCTTTATATAGGGCTTCTTTGGTGCTCAGATGCTAAAGAATCTGCCTGCCAGTGCAGGAGATGCTGGAGAGCTGGGTTCGATCCCTGGGTCAGGAAGATCCCCTGGGGAGAGGAATGACTACCCACTTCAGTATTCTTGTCTAGAGAGTCCCATGGACAGCCTACAGTCCATGGGGTCACACAGAGTCAGCCACCACTGAGCAACGAACAGTTTCACTTTCCTGCAATCACAGTGTTTCTAAGGTTCTTCTATCCATTTGTTCACGGCTATGTGATCCAGGCCCAAATGACCCCCTAGTGCCAGAGGCTTCAGGGGTCTTTAAAGCAGAGATAAGTACAACAGAATGTCTTGAGAATGGACTCAGACATATGCCCTGTGATGCTGCCTTAAAGTCAGAGTAACCTATGTTATAGCTGGAATAAGCTTGAAATTACTGTTAAAAATGTGTGTATTGTCTTAAGTACGTGGTAATTTATAAAACTATAATGCCATATTCTGTTATACTTCCTACAAAATATGCAGTTGCCGATTACCAGAAGCTGACTCAAGAACCTACACCAATTTATTATGATCTGTTATTTTTTAGTTTGTTTTATTGACGTAATGTTGATTTCCAGTGTTGTGTTACTCGCTGCTGTCCTGCACAGGGATTCTTTTTCATATTCCTTTCTGTGATGGTTTATCCCAGGATGTTGAATACAGTCCCGTGCTCTATAGTAGGACCTGGTGGTTTGCCCATTCTCTGTATACCACTTCTGCACCTGCTAACCCAAACCAACAACCCGTCCCTCCCCACCCCCACCCCTGGCAGCCGCAAGCCTGTTCTCTGTGTCTGAGTCTGTATCCGTTTCGTCGAGAAACTGACCTGAGTCGTGTGTTAGATTTTGCGTATAAGCAACGTCCTATGGTATCTGTCTTTCTGACTTGCTTCACTTAGATACTTAAGAGAGTTTTTAAAGTTTTAAGCTGTTTGTGCTTTGGGTCGTGGCTCAGGATCCACCAAATGCTTCTGATATAGAAAACCATCCACCCAACGGCACTGAGGCTGGTCTTCATGGAGTTTTTGATTCAAGCAATTGTATCGCTTGTACAAGCATTCTCCTTAAAAACATCAATTATATAATATACATGTTATTGTCAATTATTTATTTACAATATGAGAGAGCCTCATGGGGCTTCTTTTTTACAGCTGTGAAAAATGCCTGTAGAATAATCATGAGCTAAAACATTGACTGTGTGGATCACAACAAACTGTGGAAAATTCTTCAAGAGATGGGAATACCAGACCACCTGACCTGCCTCTTGAGAAATCTGTATGCAGGTCAGGAAGCAACAGTTAGAACTGGACATGGAACAACAGACTGGTTCCAAATCAGGAAAGGAGTATGTCAAGGTTGTATATTGTCACCATGTTTATTTAACTTATATGCAGAGTATATCAAGAGAAATGCTGGGCTGGATGAAGCACAAGCTGGAATCAAGATTGCTGGGAGAAATATCAATAACCTCAGATATGCAGATGACACCACCCTTATGGCAGAAAGCAAAGAAGAACTAAAGAGCCTCTTGATGAAAGTCAAAGAGGAGAGTGAAAAATTTGGCTTAAAACTCAACATTCAGAAAATGAAGATCATAGCATCTGGCCCCATCACTTCATGGGAAATAGATGGGGAAACAGTGAAAACAGTGTCAGACTTTATTTTGGGGGGGCTCCAAAATCACTCCAGATGGTGACTGCAGCCATGAAGTTAAAAGACGCTTGCTCCTTAGAAGAAAAGCTATGACCAACATAGCCAGCATATTAAAACACAGAGACATTACTTTGCCAACAAAGGTCAGTCTAGTCAAAGCTGTGGTTTTTCCAGTAGTCATGTATGGATGTGAGAGTTGGACTATAAAGAAAGCTGAGCACCAAAGAATTGATGCTTTTGAACTGTGGTGTTGGAGAAGACTCTTGAGAGTCCCTTGGACTGCAAGGAGATAAAACCAGTCCATCCTAAAAGAAATCAGCCCTGAATATTCATTGGAAGGACTGATGCTGAAGCTGAGACTTCAATACTTTGGCTTGATGTGAAGAACTGACTCATTGGAAAAGACCCTGATGCTTGGAGGGATTGGGGGCAGGAAGAGAAGAGGATGACAGAGGATGAGATGGTTGGATGGCATCACTGACGCGATGGACATGAGTTTGAGTAAGCTCTGGGGGTTGGTGATGGCCAGGGAAGCCTGTTGTGCTGCAGTCCATGGGGTCACAGAGTCGGACATGACTGAGCGACTGAACCGAACTGAAAACATTGATCACATGAAGGCACTCCTGACCCGTTCTTCCTGTTGTGAGTAATCCATGCCCCAAATTCCCCAAACAGAAGTAATGTCCCTGGTTTTGCATTGCGTAAGGCAAAATGTAAACACAAATTTGTGTGCATACACAAACACCACACACACTTGTTCCCAGTGTGTTGCTCATGTCTGGGTAAGTCTCTCTTCCAAGTTTCTTAGCTAAAATAAAATAATAACACCATTCTTTCATAGTGCATCTTTAAAAAAAATGTTCTAATAGAAACCTTTTTTTTTTCTGTAACGTTCTGGGTAATGCTTTCCTATACTTTGGAACATCTGTTATCACTATATTCAAATAGGTTACTGTTGAGGTTTAAATGACTTTATGTAGAGTTACTGCAAATACAACTTTTCTGGGACTTCAAGGGTCGTCTTTGCTTTTTCAGTGAGCAATATCCACCTTGGTTTACGTAACATGCACCAATGATCAATCAAGGTATACGGCAGCCTTGCTGTATATTCATAGGTGGTTGTAGGTGTTTGCTCCAGAGAAGCACCCTGTCTGGACACCAGTCTGGAGCTGAGTGTGAAATTAAAGGCGTGCTCCCTGTGTAAGATCGCCTGCCTTGTTCCTCGAGGCTGCCTGGGTGCAGGCCTGGGTCATCTTCTGAGGTTTTGTAACCGGTAAGGACGAAGACTCAGGTGGTTCTGAAGAGTGATTGCTTAACCTTTGCTAACATTTTCCCTCGTGAGCATGATTCTCCCAAGGGTCCTGCTGCGGGGCTGCTGCCTGAGCTGCCTGTGACGGGGCGGCTGTTATCCGGGGGTTAGTGGAAACGATCAGGGTGTCTGTGAGCCGCGTGCACCCTGATATCCCCTCGAGGAGGGCACTCGTAGGAGTCGTGTCAGCGGTACACACATAGCAAGCGGGCATGCTGTGCTGTGCGGTCGCTGCATTTACCGTGGGGTCTGCAGTGGTCCTGGCATCGGGACCGTCTGTGCTTGTTCCAGAGGCAGCGTCTACACAGAGATCTTGGGTGCCCTCGACTGTCTCGTTTGTACCCACAGCCGATGTGAGAGTCATGACTGTAGCTCGGTAAGGGCAGAGGACAAAGCAGGGCGTGGGGTGTCTTCTCTCAGGTCGTGGGGCAAGAAGGCCCTCAGCAGAGGGGCTTCCCAAATGGTCAGGTGCTTGCCTTTTGCAAATGTAGTGGTAACTCACACGGAAGAACAATCTTACTGCCAAATATTATATTTTTCCTTTTTCTAAGGTGAAATCCTGGGGCGATGGGGAGATGAGTGGAGTATAAGTGTATTGAAGCACAGTTGCTCTTTCATTCACATAGAAGCGTGCCGTGTACGTCGGGATAAAGCCTGATGAACAGGAGATTCTGGGTTCCTGTTGGCTTTGTGGCTGTGCTGACGTTAGTGTCTATTTCACAACCAAATTCCTTTCAATTCCACCAGGTAGCTGGTGATTTCTTTCGGCCACAGCACGTGGGTTCCTGTCTGCCCTATGCATAGTTCTTCTGCAGCGTCACTGCCATGACATTGCAGTGACAAGCGTAACATGCGTGGGACTTACGGCCTCCTCATATGCATCAAAGCAGATATTGATACAGATTGCCTGCAGACACTGAGGAGGGGAAACAGCTCATGGGTGTTAAGTCTGGCAAATTCCATACGCATATGATACACATGCACATTATATGTATGTATCACACATACATGAGATTTAGTAGATATATGTTTATAAAGGTAATATATAATACGTAAAACATACAGTATGTATTTTATATATATGGCGTAGTAATACTAAATTTTGAGTGACACAAAAATGTTATCTGTCACTTATTAATGCCATAGAATTAGAGTATTACATATACATTTGTGAGTATTACATACACGCATGCATGCATATATGTATGTATCATACATATATGAGATTTACCAGCTATGTGTGTATGTATGTAACATATGAAACATAAAAGATATAGTAATATGTACTTTATACGTAGTCCAGTAATTCTAAATTTTAAATAACATAAAAACATTATCTATGTAAGTTACTAAGGCCCATAGAATTAGACTCTCTCTCTCACTCACACACACACACACACACACGCCTGCCAACTAGCACTCTCTGCTGCATCACTAGGAACTTCCCGGGGTCTCTGGCATCCCCCGATCCCACGCAAGTCTTGAGCAGAGGCTCTCTGCCTCCATGGCGTCCCACCGGTGCTGTGTTCTACATGTTGAATGGTTCTCAAAGGCTGGCATGTTTCCTCCTGAATTCAAACAAACATCATCTGATATTTAGAAACAATGGCCCTCATTTGCTAAGCCTGCCAATTTTGCTTTCAGCCTGAGAATTCCCTGCTGCAGACACACACATCTGCCCCAAGTCCCACATCCCCGAGTGTCTGCGCCCCAGTTGTCAGAGGGGAGCAGGCACCACGCCTGCCTTCTCTCCGGGCTGTCGCTGTCGCTGCCGCTGCTTCTGAAGCCTTTCCAGTGAAGCCATTTTCTGCATTTCTTGGCTCAGCCCCTTGGACCAGCATGCCTGCTCTGAGCTGCGCTGTGCACCACGGCTGATTTCAGATGCTACAGGAAGGAGAACCAGCCCAAGAACTGTGCACAACAAAGTTATCCTACCCCATTGTAAATGCATGCGCGTGAAGTCGCTCAGTCGTGTCTGACTCTCTGCGGTCCGGTGGACTGTAGCCCACCAGGCCCCTCTGTCCATGAGATTCTCCAGGGAAGAACACTGGAGTGGGTTGCCACGCCCTCCTCCAGGGGATCTTCCCGACCCAGGGATTGAACCTGCGCATCTTATGTCTCCTGCATTGACAGGCTGGTTCTTTTACCACTAGCGCCACCTGCCTGTAAGCTAAATGCATCCTCACTAATTGCATTAACCTGAATCTATTTTAATTTGATGCCTTCCTGCCATTCTTTTAATTCCTGATATTTTGAGATACCAAGAAACAAAGGATCAAGTTTAGAAGTGCTTCTAGGACCTGCAAGATCTTCTCTCTCAGGCCCTGTAAACTCTGGATGTCTCTATGCACTGTAGACAGCTCTTCTGAGGACAGAAGGGAGAGGGTTAATCCCTCCAGCCCTCATCTGAAGGGAGAAGTGACAATAAGAAAGATAATAGTTATACAGTGAAGCATCATTACATAATTACTGCATCTAATGTTTCCCGCATATAATGTTCAAGTTCAGAAATCTCAGCCAGGGGCCCATAAAGCAATTCTTGCGTTTTATGTTTTTCTGCTTATGCTGGTTTATTTCACTCCTTTGGATTAAAAATGTAAAAATAATTTACCAAAGTAATAATTCGGGCTGATGAAGCACTTTGTAGCTTATGACCACCAGCACATTGCTCTCACAGGATGGTTAGAGCAGACTGGACACTCCAGTGCAGTTACAGGAAACTGAGGGAGAGAGTCTTGTAGGCTGAAAGTTCCTGGAGGGCAAGAAATACATGGCCAAGGAGTGTGCAGACTCGTTAAACCCGACGCAGCCGCGGATGGTGGCAGAAGTGGCCGTGCTCTGGTCTGGAGGCGCCAGTGGGCTCACATTTACACAAGGATGACATGTCCCCAGCACCTCTTCACGGGTGGTGACATCACCACCTGGAAAGATGAATTATGACGGGCATCTATGAGAACCCACTCTGGCCCGGGTCACCTCTGCCCCCGGGTTTCTCAGCCTGTGACGGTCACTGTGGGTGGGGGTGACACTCTGCTTTGGCCACCCCTCCAGGCATCACCTCACCCGACCTGTCTAGTGACTGACCTACAATCTACTATTTTGCTCCCTTTTGTACCATCAGGAGAACCAAGTGCGTGGTCACGTGGCAGAGCTAGAAAGTGGCAGTGATAGGCCGGATCAGAAGCTCACCTACTCCACCAGGAACACCAGCAGGAACACCAAGCGGAGACAGTGCTCAGCCGGGGGACAGATCACTCTAGGGACCCGCATGACGGACACCCTGATGGACCCTCCCCTCCTGCCCTGCCCCAGCGCTGTGAACCCGGCTGGTCCCTCCTCCTGGGAGTCCCCCAGCCTCTGGCCTTCAGGGCGTGGCGTCTCATCTCCAGCCCTGTGAGCAGCGTGCTGTCCCCTCTCAGGGCTCAAGGGATCCTCTTGTCCCCACTGCAGTCATGGTGCTGAGGCCCTGGTCCCTGCTGCCCAGGCCCCCTGTCACCCTCAAGCCCATGCAGACCTCCCGTGGATGTGGCTCCCCTCGGAGAGCCCACTGTCACTTCACGCAGAGCAGCTCCGGAGACAGCCCTGCAGGCCCTGCGCCCCCAGGGGCCTTGTGGAGCCAGGCTGAGGGGAGCAAGAAACCTGGTTGTACCCCAAGCTCTGGTTCCTGGATCCTCACTGCACAGGTGGGGCACACACTCAGGCAGCAGAGCTTTCTTGAATGACCAGCCTCCCTCACTGGGCACTGGGTATGCAGGCTGTAAACTCTCCCAGGCGATCTCACACGTGTGAAAACACGCACACGCGTGCACACACACACACACACACACATACTCAGGTAGACCCAGACACACATGCATACATATACATACACACACAAACGGAGACGCGGACACACATACATACATATACACACACAGACATACACACACAGACCAAGACACACATACATACACACATGTAGACCCAGACACATATACACACACACACATACAGACGCACATGGACCCAGACACATATACATACACACGCGTAGATCCAGACACACATACACACATGCACACACACATACACACAGGGACTCATATACACATATGTACACACATACATGTAGACACACACACACATACACATATGTAGACCAGATACACACACAGAGACCCAGACACATATACACACATACACACATAGACTCAGACACACATACACACATGTAGGCTCAGACACACACACACACACACACATAGATCCAGACACACATACACAAAGCTACATGTAGACCTGGACACACATATAAACACACACACACAGACCCAAACACACAAACATACATACACATGTAGACCACACACACACACACACAGACCCAGATTTATTAAATCCAGCCTCTTTCCTAAGCAGGCAATGATTGTACCTTGGACACTTTTGTTGACTGTTTTATCTTATTTCTGGCTACAAATTCCCATTTTTTTCCCCCTGGATGGGAAGCGTTTAGCCGGCACTTTATTCTCCTCCCTGTTTTTCGGAGTAACTCATGCCTAGACTCACTGGCTGCGGCCCTCTGGCCACATGTATGTGTCTCCAACTCTTCTTTGCTGGGCATGACGGGCTTGCGGAACACGGTGGGCAGGTTCCCAGGGTGGGGTACACGCCAGGCAGCAGGATACACAGTGTTGAGTCACCCTAGCAGCTCTGGGAGCCTTTGGAGGCCGCGGGGAGTCCCGGGGGCGAGGGGCGGCGCCGTGGCTCCTCCCGCATCTGAGCGCTGTCAGCACTGCATTATAGAGTTTTAGGATTTTACTGTATCTGACAGGATTGTTTTCACTTCAGGCACTCAGCCCCCTGGAGCGGTTTGACATGGATAAAGCCATTGAGGGTGACCTCTGCCTTGTGAGACAGCCGCAGTGCCTGGGAGCAGCCTCGGGTTCTCTGTTCTCAGCTGAGCTCCGTGAGCGCTCCCGGCACAGAAGCTCTGGGGCGGGACCAGGGCCTCCCACACACACTCAATGAATAGTTGCCAAAATACATGGGAGAGGCAGTTCGGTCTTGCACAAAACTCCAACCATTTAACTGCTAACTCTGTTTTAATCTCTGCCTTGAGATGAATTTAAGAGAAACACACTTTGAATGTGACCTACGAGTAATGGATGGTGGGCGCACCTCATTGGTGCAGAGATGCCTGAGGGAAGCGAGGACGCCAGCGCCTCCGAGAGGCGGGGCCGAGGATCTGCGCACACACTGCTGCTGCTGCTGCTAAGTTGGTTCAGTCCGACTCTGTGTCCGACTCTGTGCGACCCCATAGACCGCAGCCCACCAGGCTCCGCCGTCCCTGGGATTCTCCAGGCAAGAACACTGGAGTGGATTGCCATTTCCTTCTCCAATGCATGAAAGTGAAAAGTGAAAGTGAAGTCGCTCAGTCGTGTCTGACTCTTCGCGACACCATGCACTGCAGCCCACCAGGCTCCTCTGTCCATGAGATTTTCCAGGCAAGAGTACTGGAGTGGGATGCCATTGCCTTCTCCAGTGCGCACGCACACTGCTCTCTAAACACAGTTGAGTGTTTGCAGGTGTGGGATGCTCTGCAAGTAACAGAATCACTTTTGTGAGTCATGAAGCACTTCCATTTATTTAAAATAGAAAGAGAGGTCAGTAACAGCACACTAAGGAAGTTACCCTTGGTCTTTGCTTCATTGAGAAGTCATCAAAATTTTATCTTTTTTAAAGTCACATGAATTTAATAACTTCAAGACTTTATTATTACATCTGTAATTACAATAACTGCAAAGTATGCACTGGTGTGGTACATATGTGTTTTTGTGTGAATACGAAGTATATATATATATGGAGAAGGAAATGGCAACCCACTCCAGTATTCTTGCCTGGAGAAAGATAGAGGAGCCTGTTGGGCTACAGTCCATGGGGTCGCAAAGAGTCAGACACGACTTAGAGACTAACACACACTTAAAGTATATATATTGTCACAGTGCTTATTTAACTTACATGCAGAGTACATCATAAGAAATGCTGGGCTGGATGAAGCACAAGCTGGAATCAAGATTGCCGGGAGAAATATCAATAACCTCAGATATGTAGATGACACCACCCTTATGGCAGAAAGTGAAGAGGAACTAAAAAGCCTCTTGATGAAAGTGAAAGAGGAGAGTGAAAAAGTTGGCTTAAAGCTCAACATTCAGAAAACGAAGATCATGGCATCTGGTCCCATCACTTCATGGGAAATAGATGGGAAAACAGTGGAAACAGTGTCAGACTTTATTTTGGGGGGCTCCAAAATCACTGTAGATGGTGATTGCAGCCATGAAATTAAAAGACGCTTACGCCTTGGAAGGAAAGTTATGACCAACCTAGATAGCATATTCAAAAGCAGAGACATTACTTTTCCAACAAAGGTCCATCTAGTCAAGCCTATGGTTTTTCCAGTGGTCATGTATGGATGTGAGAGTTGGACTGTGAAGAAAGCTGAGCGCTGAAGAATTGATGCTTTTGCTTTTGAACTGTGGTGTTGGAGAAGACTCTTGCGAGACCCTTGGACTGCAAGGAGATCCAACCAGTGCATCCTAAAGGAGATCAGTCCTGGGTGTTCATTGGAAGGACTGATGCTAAAGCTGAAACTCCAATACTTTGGCCACCTCATGCGATGAATTGACTCATTGGAAAAGACCCTGATGCTGGGAGGGATTGGGGGCAGGAGGAGAAGGGGATGACAGAGGATGAGATGGCTGGATGGCATCACTGACTCAATAGACATGAGTTTGAGTAAACTCCGGGAGTTGGTGATGGACAGGGAGGCCTGGTGTGCTGCGATTCATGCGGTTGCAAAGAGTCAGACTGGACTGAGCGACTGAACTTAATGTGCATATGAGAAGGGCATGGCACCCCACTCCAGTGTTCTTGCCTGGAGAATCCCATGGAAAGAGGAGCCTGGCGGGCTACAGTCCATGGAGTCACAAAGAGTTGGACATGACTTAGCACAGACCACAATATGCATATATATGATTTTGTGTGATGCAATATGTATTTTTATTTATAATTTACTTTTACCAAATAGTTTAAATAAAAGTAATATGCATAGTGAAAATATTTTATACCATCCTAAAAGTAGAGATTTAAAAATTAATCTAAGGCCAAACAATGGATAGAGTAAAAAGATGAATGGTTCCCAGGGTGAGGAGCTGGGGAGGAGAAGAGCAAGAACATGGAGGATTTTGGGCAGTGAAAATGCTCCAATATGAAAAAGATGGATGCATTTGTGTACATCTATCCAGGCCCAAGGAATGCACAAGACTAGGAGTGAACGTTACCATAAACTCTGGACTTTGGGTGAAGACATGTCAATGTAAGTTCATCTGTTGTACAAACGTCCCTTCTTAGGGGGATCTTGACAGTAGAGGGGCTGTGCTCATGTAGGGGTAGCAGGTACAGGGGTAATCTCTGTAATCCTCTCAATTTTTCTGTGAACCTACAACTGCTATAAAAATAAAATCTTAAAAAATTTGATCCAGCTCTTTTTTTGAAGTATGTATTTTTAGAGCTCCAGGAATAACTGTTGAAGTCCATCAGCAATGCCTTTGAATCACAGATTACATTGCCCTTGCAATTCACTTATGTGACTTTGGGGCATCAACGGGCAGAACACACTTTGGGTTCCACTGGTGATTATCTCAGGACAGCGGTGCCCACGCCACAAGCCCCCGACGTGGGTGGTGGGCAGAGCCCCTCCGAGCGCTGGCACAGTCAGCCTGTGGATGATGGCTGCCCTGAGGGCAGATTGTCCTCCAGAGTGAAACACAGAGAGAGCCAGCAGCCCCGAGGGCCAGGGGGTTTTGGGTCCCTCCACCTGCGGATGCTGGAGACTCAGGTGCAGGGTCCTCGTTGGACGACAAAGGGGAAAGCAGTGTCCCATCCCTAGCTCTGACGCTAGGAGCACTGGGATGGCTCTGGTGCTCTGTCACTGTGCTGCCTGCCCTCAGCATCTTGGCCGTCAGAACGGCCACATGAAACCACAGTGCCGTTCACCTGTGTCCACTCAGCATCCCACGGGACAGATGCCAAAGCTCGCCCTGAGGACAGTTGGTGGGCTGAGAACAGAGTGGATGCTGAGCCAAGGGGGAAATACTTCCATGGAAACAGTTTGCTTTTCCTTTATCCTAAAACTTCGAAACATCCACCCACTTGTGGGGCCCCTGATGCGGAGAAAGAGCAGGGTCCGTGGACGAGCTTGGCTGTGAGGATGTTCAGAGGCTTTCGGGGTTCCTCCGGTCTTGGTCTTCCAGAGGAGGAGGAGACTGGGACCACGGCGGCCTCCCGACCCGGACCCACCTCGGAGGCTCACACCAGCCGTTTATCCCTTGTAATGACCCACTTTCTTGTAAAATGAAATTGAAATCTGCAGTGAGGCAGTACTTCTGCTATTAAAATGATTTTTTCTTTGTCATGGAGCACTGCCAGTCCAACCATTTGTGAATTGCAATTAAAATCTGAAGCCGGCAGCACTTTTGCAATTAAAACTGGCATTTTTTAAAAAAAAAATTCTGCACCAATCTAGATAATTAGATAGGAACTAAAATGCCCATTTATTATGCATATGGACATGTATGAGGAAATAATTTGAAATTTATTATTCGAGATATTCTCTTTTTAACGAGGAACATACTAAATGTTACGACAAAACAAATTGTTTTCATATTCTGTACAATTGAACCCATGTAAGAGACCTGGTGTTGGACATTTAGTTTTTTTAATTTACTCTCACCACCTCGTTTTTCACTCTTTGTTACAACAGGAAACTATGATGATGCTAAAGTTGTTAGAATGTGGGTAAAGTATGACTAATATCTAAGGGCATCAGTCACGCGGGAATGTTAATTTGTAATCATTTAAGCACATTCTCCCTCAGTTTACAGTAAGATTGTAGCTAAATTCTGCTGGTGAAAAGTTTCAAGAAATGGGGGAATTATCTTCATTAAGTAGAGATATTTGAAGGCATGGCTCTCAATTTTCCTTCCCAGAGAGTCTAGGCTGTAAGAACCAGTAACAATGCTCGTGATGGCTGTCTTCTTCCTTCTCTGGGACCTGGAGTCTCAGTGTAAGAATTGATGCTGTCAGCCTTGCCATTGGTAACCGTCCCTATCTGTGGCGAAAGGTGGGACTCTGTTTCCTTTGAACATGTTTAAAAGGATTAGGAAAAGTTGCATTTAGTTGCTGGTGGAAATTCACGGGCACACAGTTGCAAGCGAGCTGTTTATTCAGTGCTTTTGTATGAGTGCATTTTTGCACAGTCGTTTCTCTTCCTGGGCGTGTCTCTGCCATGACGTCACACTGTAAGTTGTGAGTTGGCACCGGGCGTTTGGACAGCTAAGGCTGTGTTGCTCATGCACCACACGTCAGCCAGGGTGAAACCACACTGTTTGTTTTCCTCCGCCTGAGCTGTGACCTTCACTCCCGCTCATCCAAATCCTCTGTGCTGTTCGTTCTTCGTTTTAAAGTCTCTCATTCGCTTACCGTCTTCCTCAAGGAAGTCCCTTGTCCTGATCTTTGGGTCTCTGTGGCCGCATTTGTAAATGTAGGCATCCAACCAGCTGCTCCCTAAGCTCTGATTCCATCTGGAAGATTATCTGATCTCTTTCTGAGACCAGGACAAATGCAGACACCTGGGTCCAACAGGATTTTACCTTTCTGTACATTTGCCAGGTGGCACTAGTGGTAAAGAACCCACCTGCCAAAACAGGAGGCACAAGAGATGTGGGTTCGATCCCTGGGTCAGGAAGATCTCTTGGAGGAGGGCACGGGCAACCCACTCCAGTATTCTTGCCTGGAGAATCCCAAGGACAGAGGAGCCTGGGGGGCTACAGTCCATAGGGCCACAAAGAGTCAGACATGACTGAAGCAATTTAGCATGCACACATGTGCATTTTCCAGAGAAGAAATCTTGAATAAATGAATCTTGATTTCTTATTCAAGAAATTTTATTCAAGAAATATAATAATATTTCTTCTTCCAAATAACCCCACATTAAACCTCTTAGATCACTGAGTTTGCAGGTGGCTTTATCGTGGGGAGTAATTAGGAGAGTTGTGGTGAGGAATCAGGCCAGGAGGTGTTATAAGCAAAGAAGATGCTGGGAAGAAGACAAAAGCTAAGATGACTGATCATGGGGACACAGAGTCACACGTGTGGCCAAAGTACCCCCACGAGGGAATGGGCTGAAATACAACTCTCAGAACTCAAATGCCATCGGGGCTCCATAGCCTGATTCACAGCTGATTAAAATCCATGATACAGCACAGCACAGCAAGGCTACCTGGTCCAGCCCACTTCCAAGCGTGGGTACCACAGTCGTGGAGACCACTTGCAGAAACAGCATCTTGGCTGTTAGCCGACTTGCTGTGATACTGGTTTGTAGCACAAGCATTTTTTCACCCTCCTTATCTTATCTTGCTCTGAATTTACAGAATTAGAAACACAAGACATAATGGCAAGAACGCTAATTCCCTGATTTACTAAATCTGTACATTAACACTAAAATAAATACTTTGGCTCCTCACTCTCATTTTATCATTTTTACTTTTCTTCCTGCAGAGATGTTGCCTCCAGGTTTACATTTTTATTGTATTTTCTTTTATTGAGATACAATTCACACCATAGAATTCACTCATTTAAAGTCTACAATTCAGTGTTTTTAGTACAATCACAGAGCTGTGCGACTATCCAATTCCAAAACATTCTCGCCCCCGCCCCCTGCCCCGCAAATAACCCCTCCTCCTTCGCAGGGGCTCCCCATTCTCCTCCACCCAGGCCCAGCTCCAACCTAATCTACTCTCTGTCTCTAAGCATTTGTGTTCTGGACATTTCCTGTCAGTGGGGTCCTATACAACGCTCATGTCATTTCTGCTATCGCTCTACTTTTCCTGAACATCATTTGATTCCCACGCAATAGTGTTTTTTTTTCTTTTCTGGATCTTCACCCTCGCCCACGGTCTGGGGGTCTCTGCAGGGGTGTTGGTCTCAGGCGCTCTGCCCACACCAGCAGTTGGCTGGAATTTCTCTGACCACCTGCCTTCTACTTCTGACACACGCCACTGACATTTGGGTCTGGTCTGTTCTGAAAAGCTGTCTGTCCCACTTGCGGGCTGAGGTGTGGACACCCTACCTGGTCTATGCGGGATTCCAGGAACTCTGGGGACCTCCCCAGGCGAGTGACCCCCAGCCTCTTCGGAAGACCACTCAGCTATTCAAGTTCAATCCTCCTAATAAAAGAAACTCGCTAAAGAAGAAATATATTTCCATTTAAACATCCGCTGCAACATACAAAATTTCAGAGATATATAGAATATGAAGAACAGAGGAAAGCCTAGTCCTAACAGAAGAAAGCAGCAACATTTAGCTAGCAGGCCAGTTAGCATGGCTTTAGGGAGTTTTGAGTGCAATAGATGGCCGTATTCAGAAGCTTGTTTCTCCTGCTTCCTCTTAAGAAAAATGAAAGACATGGCACAGAACAGATGCACGGACCATGTTGTCTAAACCTCAGGCTCCACTCTTTCTGGATGAGGATGCTGGTTCATTGTAGATGCGTACTCATCAAATTTCTATCGATACTAATTTACTAATACCAATAATAATCTGTTTCCCAGAGGACAGGTGGGCCCCCAGCTCTTCAGCGTAGGTGTCAATAAAACTACTGCTGCTCTCAAGCTATTGACAGTATTAGAAATGACCTTGGTGTAATTTCATGCCTATCAAAACAAAGACCACACGCTAAGGATTATGAGCACTCTGGTGAAGGGGAGAATGAAGGCTGGAGCCGGCGGGCAGGGGCGCTCTGCATATTCACTGGCCACTGGTTTTCCTGGTCTCTCCTTCCATCTTTCCATGGGATGCTGTCCACTCCTGGCTGGAGACACCTGCCTTCCCAAGGGCTTCCTTGGAGCTGTTTGGAGCCCTCAAGTGTTTTTCAGACAGCTGTCCTAACACATCCACTCACTGACAAAAAGGCGACAAATATGAGTGTGTACCGCTGGCCTGCGGGTCCGGATGCACACCTCGCTCCTGGGTTCTCTCTTAACTTCCTCCCACCTTGTAAATGCAATGATCTAGCCCATTTTTAAAACCCTGCTTTCCTCTCTAGCTGCAGTTTTAATAGATGGCCCTTGAATACACACTGGAAAAGCCACAGAGCATGAGTACTTAATAGCCAAATAGCTTCTTAAAAATTGTAGTTAACGCTGAAATACATCCTCCCGCACCTGATGCACAGTGCCGTGGTGGAGACACAGATGCGTGACAACACTCTAAAGCAGTCACTAAGAACATAGCCTGCTTTCAGAGGGACTGCACCGCTCGTGCTTCTGCTGAATGACCAACCTGTGGATCCTGTAACTGCTTCAGTAGTGAAGCCAACTCTGGCCTCTGTACTGGACACAAAGTTAAATCTTGGAGACAGAGTTTTGGGTGAAGTAGAAAAGCACAGCTTTATTGCTTTGCCAGGCAAAGGGGGACAGGGTGGTTTGATGCCCTCAACACCGTGTGTGTCCCCACCTGGTGGGGGTAGTTAGGAGTTGTAGAGCCATGGTTCAAAGTGGGCATAGACTTTCCTCTGACCAGTGGGTCGTGAGGTAGGCGGGAGTCCACATCTTCAACCTTCTGATTCTAGCAGGTCTGGGCTCCACGTGCTTGTGGGCGGTGCACAGTTAACTTCTCCCACCTGGTGGGGCTTTCAGTGTCTGCAAAGCAGCTCAAAGATCCTGTGCTGTGTATCCCCTGAGGGGGATCAGCACCTGCCCTGAGGCTGCACTGCTGTTTCTCTCGCTGCTCCTCCCTTGTCTCTGGGCCCTCCCTTCCCTGGTTAGCATCTGTCTGAACCTCCCGGTTGGAGAAGGCAATGGCACCCCACTCCAGTACTCTTGCCTGGAAAATCCCATGGACGGAGGAGCCTGGTAGGCTGCAGTCCGTGGGGTCACTAAGAGTCGGACACAATTGAGCAACTTCACTTTCACTTTCCACTTTCATGCATTGGAGAAGGAAATGGCAACCCACTCCAGTAACAGTGTTCTTGCCTGGAGAATCCCAGAGACAGAGGAGCATAGTGCACTGCTGTCTATGGGGTCACACAGAGTCGGACACGACTGAAGTGACTTAGCAGCAGCAGAACCTCCTGGTGGGACTCAGAAAAGGTCCTGGAGGCTGAATGAAGCCCACTTCCTTAATGAAGAAATGGGAGACTCAGAGAGGCTTCTGTTCCCAGGAGCCCCACAGGGTCCTGCCTGGTTTTGTGAGCTCCTATCACATCTTGCATGATGCACCCTCGTGGCCTTCATAGGGCTACTCCCATCAGTCAGTCAGTTCAGTCACTCAGTCATGTCCGACTCTTTGCGATCCCATGGACTGCACCACAACAGGCTTCCCTGGCTATCACCAACTCCCGGAGTTTACGCAGACTCATATCCATCGCATCACTGATGCCATCCAACCATCTCATCCTCTGTTGTCCCCTTCTCCTCCCACCTTCAATCTTTCCCAGCATCAGGGTCTTTTCCAATGAGTCAGTTCTTCACATCAGGTGGCCAAAGTATTTGAGTTTCATCTTCAGCATCAGTCCTTCCAATGAATATTCAGGGCTGATCTCCTTTAGGATGGACTGGTTGGATCTCCTTGCAGTCCAAGGGACTCTCTAGAGTATTCTCCAACACCACAGTTCAAAAGCGTAAATTCTTTGGTGCTCAGCTTTCTTTATAGTCCAACTCTCACATCCATACATGACTACTGGAAAAACCATAGCTTTGACTAGACGGACATTTGTTGGCAAAATAATGTCTCTGCTTTTTAATATGCTGGCTAGGTTGGTCATAGCTTTTCTTCTAAGGAGCAAGCGTCTTTTAAATTCATGGCTGCAGTCACCATCTGCAGTGATTTTGGAGCCCCAAAAAATAAAGTCTGACACTGTTTCCCCATCTATTTGCCATGAAGTGATGGGGCCGGATGCTATGATCTTCGTTTTCTGAATGTTGAGCTTTAAGCCAACTTTTTCACTCTCCTCTTTGACTTCCATCAAGAGGCTCTTTAGTTCTTCTTTGCTTTCTGCCATAAAGGTGGTGTCATCTGCACATCTGAGATTATTGATATTTCTCCCGGCAATCTTGATTCCAGCTTGTGCTTCATCCGGCTCAGCATTTCTCATGATGTACTCTGCATATAAGTTAAATACAGCCTTGACGTACTCCTTTTCCTATTTGGAACCAGTCTGTTGTTTCCTGTCCAGTTCTAACTGTTGCTTCCTGACCTGCATACAGGTTTCTCAAGAGGGAGGTCAGGTGGTCTGGCATTCCCATCTCTTTCAGAATTTTCCACAGTTTATTGTGATCCACACAGTCAAAGGCTTTGGCATAGTCAATAAAGCAGAAATATATGTTTTTCTGTCACTCCCATAGCAGGGGCCAGATACACACCATTCATCTTCAAAGGGAGCATATTCTTTATAAAAGAAAATAACTGGACCTCCTGCTTCAGCTAAATGCTGAGTTGGTTGAGTAAATCTCTTCCTTCTTAGTAGGTATCCCTATAGGTAGCTGTAAAGATCCAGGAGTTTCCCCCAGTTTTATCAGTAATAATTTGTTCTGCTCTTAATTTGTCCACTTGCTAACAATAATGATCCGAAGAAAACCCCAAACAACTTATTATTGAAGAAATTTATGACTAATTGAGATGAAAGGACAAAGTAAACAAAACAAAACGTGCTCTATAGCAGCTGCTGCTGCTACTACTAAGTCGCTTCAGTCATGTCCGACTCTGTGCGACCCCATAGACGACAGCCCACCAGGCTTCCCCATCCCTGGGATTCTCCAGGGCACACCAACCGAGTCTAAACAGCAAAGGCTTGGGTTTCACTTTTTCTTTTGACAAATGTTTGTCTTTGTAAAATTTAAAGTTTCTTGGATTTTGATTTTTTTTTAAATGGGCGAGGGGAATAAATCCTAACTCTTGTCCACAAATATAGCTCTCTCACCTCTGGGATCAAATCAGTTATTTAAGAAACATTTGATAATTAGGCTTATAGATTGGTTATGCTCATGGAATGAAATACACATGTGTGTATGTGTATATATAAGAGCTTTCCACATCTTTACTCTTTCATGGCCTGGCACACATAGAAATTTATAACATAAATTGTAGAATATAACCACAATATCCCAGAGAACTGGGAGATCTCAGAGCTGATTGGAAGTGTCCCACGTATAAATAATTTTCATAAGTGAAAGACAAAAATGAGACATAAAATTTGAAAGCTCTTTAGAATACAGATAAAATAGCTTAGGATGTTTTATTTGATCTTTCTTTCAATAATGTCTTTATATTAAAGAATTACATTTATGAAAATATTTTCAGTGATCTCATTTTATATTACATTTTTCAAATAAATAAATAACATACTAGATGACAGTTGACTTTTACTGTCCTTAGAAAGAACTCACATACACGTGTGTATGCAAATCACATACACACACACACACACACACACACACCATGTGTACATGACTATACACATATATATGTATAGTCACATATCAAAATGTCACAGTACTGGAATGAGATGGCATATATTAAAAACTCTAATCAGCTTGTCAAATATTATTCCCTAGTAAACAACAGAAGGACATTTTTGGCATAGTAACATGGTACCTGTTTTCCAAGTCTGTGACTTAAAAGCAAGGGTCTTGGGAGGTGAGGTTGAATTTCATCATGATGGCCTATATGTCATGTCGGTGATAAAAAGTACAGGTATCCGTCTTGCATCTCATAATCCACTTTGTTACCTTGACATGCATCCATCCAATACTTGAATGATTACATGAGATGTCTGTCTCACGTGATTGATCATTCATCTGCATATTACTAATTTTCCCATACATCTCGACAGAAGCGTCTCTTGGCCCTTCATCTCATCCCCCCTAAAATGGACCAGGGAGACCATTTGTCCCTTGCATTTCAGATGATACAGCCCTCCTCCCAGCTTCTGAGTGTCAGAGAGGACATCTCAGCATGGCATTTAATCATCTTCACACACACACACACACACACACACACCACACAATTTCAGCTCTGAAAGCAAGCAGCCTCGGCCTCTGAGAACTGACCAAGGGAAGCAGGACCAGCAGGGAGATCAGCCAGGCCTGCTCTCATGTCCCTGGGATCTCAGATAAACTAGTCTGAGTGGGGTGTCACAAAAGCAGTTTTCACACCCACAACTGAATTCTAAGTAAAAAACAAACAAAACTCTCTGAAACTATTTTCTCCAAGTTGTAGTCAAAACTTTGTATTTATTGTAATTGTTTCATATTTTTTCTTAACATTTTTATCTATTTAAAAGTCTTCTTATATTATTATGATCTCATTGTTTAGTCACTAAATTGTGTCCGACTCTCTTGCAACACTATGGACTGTAGCCTGCCAGGCTCTTTTATCTGTGGGATTTCTCAGGCAAGAATACTGGAGTGGGCTGCCATTTCCTTCTCCAGGGACTCTTCCTGACCCAAGGATAGAACCCACATCTCCTGCATGGGTAGGATAATTCTTTACCACTGAGCCACCAAGGAAGCCCATTATGATCTCATATTTACTTTTAAAACTTGGATAATTTAAACATTTAATCAAATGATGGCTTAAACAAAAAATTCCGTCTTTAATATGAATAAAATAGCTTCTCACTTTCCAACTTCCACACAGAATACATATCACTTTATTTATCTGGGTTCTCGAGATTTCATGATTAAAGAACTGATCATAACAATTCTCCATTTTTGATTCATATCTTACCTGTAACCATATTCTCTGGTCTGTTGTGAGTAGCTGCTTGATCAATGACAGTCATGTTAATTTCAATATAATGTATTATTTTTAACAATTGCCTCTGAACTTAGCAGTTCCATTTCAATTATTTATATTGCATACTTTTTGTACATATCACTTTGGGTTTGTTCATCTTTCCTTCTTTTCTGCAGACTTCTAATTAGTGATTTTTCAAAACCAAAGTCATCAATTCCTTAGAAAGCTGTGGGTTGGGTGTTTCATTCCTCTTTGCAATTCGAGTGGAGATCCCTGCTTTGGGATGAAATGCAGTTCCCCACCACCTACTGCTTTTTCACTTGCTCACCATTTCTCCCACCCCACCACTGATCTTCTGTTCTTGAAAAGATTGCAAAAATAAGTGAGACTTCCAATGCAATATATTTTTTTTGCCTCTGGGAGAAAAAGAACAGTGGATGGGGTTGTAGGGCACTGGAGTGAGAGAGAATGCAGGTGAGATGTGAGCCAACCCAGCTCCACTGACTGGTAGCTCGGACAGGTCCCTTTCCAACTCTTGGTCGCTCACCTGCAAAGGCAAGGTGGTGTGTTAACAACTGTTTAGTTCTCACACAGGTCTGGATGTGAGGGTCCCACGGACGGTGGCTGGTCCACTCTACCGGCCTGACTGTGTGAGGAGCCCAGTGGAGGGCCCGCAGCAGGTGGACACAGGGCTCTGAACCAGGCACCTCCCCACTGGATGCGAGCCATGTTGCCTTCTCCTCCAGGCACCATACGCCTGAAGTTTCTTCTGGCACAAGCAGTGATTCTGAAACTACATCTGCAGCTCCCCAAAATCTTTGCCAGACAAAGCAATCACACGTTTAAGAAAGTGGGCTGGGTTGAGACCACACTCTGTGCCTGCAGGAATTACTCCCACATACAGTCAACCGCTGGGTCCAACACCCGACTCCATTGAGAAGGTATAATACAGGCCTTTAACACGCCATCACAAACTAAATTCCCTAACAACTTAATTTTAGCCCCTAGCTTCTCACTGGCCGGGTTCTTTTTAAACTGTAATGACTGAATTACAGAATGCTGATTAAATACACAGTTCATTACAAGTATACCGTTCACACATTTACCTTGTAAGTAACTGGTGTTAAATGTTATCCTCTTCGGATCATTGTTGACTAATGTTTGATTTTGAATACACACATATGAATTCCCCAGCTCTCTTCTCACATCTTTACTTAGCTGTAGAAATCTGAAAACTGCCTCAGAAAAAATTGGCTTAAAAAAAAAACCTGCAATAATTTCTGGATGTATTTGTTTTCAAATAATCCGCATGTTTCAACAGGATTACCAACTGCTCAGTAGTTTTAGGTGATTCATAAAAATCACTCAGACAATAATTTTCATCTTTAAATCAATTATACAAATGAGAAAAAATGCATGCTTTCCAAATTGTTCCTTTATATAAAGCATATATTGGAAAGAGATGACTGGTTTGGAGGCTTCTAAGGGAACATTTTTAATCTAAAGCTGGATTGTGAGTCTTGATCTCACAGTTAAGGCTCCCAAAACATGGAGCCATGGAAAGTTCTCTCAGACTGAGGTGACCTTAAATAAAGTGTCACTAGAAGACAACCTCATTGCTTAAGGCAGGTGGTTCCAGCTGCTGCTGCTACTGCTGCTAAGTCACTTCAGTCGTGTCCAACTCTGTGCGACCCCATAGACAGTAGCCCACCAGGCTCGCCCATCCCTGGGATTCTCCAGGCAAGAACACTGGAGTGGGTTGCCATTTCCTTCTCCAGTGCATGAAAGTGAAAGGTGAAAGTGAAGTCATTCAGTCGTGTCCGACTCTTCGCAACCCCATGGACCATAGCCCACCAGGCTCCTCCGTCCACGGGATGTTCCAGGCGAGAGTACTGGAGTGGGGTGCCATTGCCTTCTCCGGTGGTTCCAGAGGTGGGTTCAAATCGAGTGGCTTTAATGGAGGGGCATAAAATCTTGTATTTTTAATTTACCAAATGAATCTATTTTCTTATCTGCAAAGAACCATTGTTTTAAGGATTTTTCTCTATTTTCTTAAATTGGAGTGTATTTTCTTTATGATGCTGTGTTAGTTCCTGCTGTATAACAAAGTGAATCAGCTGTATGTATCCACATATGCCCTCCCTGTGGGCCTCCCTTCCATGCCCCCATCCACCCCTCTAGGTCATCACAGAGCACTGAGAGGAGCTCTCTGTGCTACAAGCAGTTCCCACTGGGAAAACCACAATTCAAAAAGACACATGTACCCTGAGTTCACTGCAAGAGCTTACTTACAATAGCCAAGACGTGGAAGCAACCTGAATGGCCATCGACAGATGAATGGATAAATAAAATGTGGACACACATACAATGGAATATTCGGTTCAGTTCAGTTGCTCAGTCATGTCCGATTCTGTGACCCCATAGACTGCAGCACACCAGGCTTCCCTGTCCATCACCAACTCCTGGAATTTGCTCAAACTCACACCCATCAAGTTGATGATACCATTCAACCATCTCATCCTTTGTAGTCCCCTTCTCCTGCCTTCAATCTTTCCCAGAATCAAGGTCTTTTCTAATAAGTCAGTTCTTTGCATCAGGTGGCCAAAGTATTGGAGCTTTAGCTTCAGCCTCAGTCCTTCCAATGAATATCGAGGACTGATTTCCTTTAGGACTGACTGGTTTAATGTCTTTGCAGTCCGAGGGACTCTTAAGAGTCTTCTCCAATACCACAGTTCAAAAGCATCATTCAGTTCAGTTCAGTCGCTCAGTCGTGTCCTACTCTTTGCAACCCCATGAATCACAGCACACCAGGCCTCCCTGTCCATCACCAACTCCCGGAGTTCACTCAGACTCACGTCCATTGAGTCAGTGATGCCATCCAGCCATCTCATCCTCTGTCGTCCCCTTCTCCTCCTGCCCCCAATCCCTCCCAGCATCAGAGTCTTTTCCAATGAGTCAATCCTTCGCATGAGGTGGCCAAAGTACTGGAGTTTCAGCTTTAGCATCATTCCTTCCAAAGAAATCCCAGGGCTGATCTCCTTCAGAATGGACTGGTTGGATCTCCTTGCAATCCAAGGGACTCTCAAGAGTCTTCTCCAACACCACAGTTCAAAAGCATCAATTCTTTGGCGCTCAGCTTTCTTCACAGTCCAACTCTCACATCCATACATGACCACAGGAAAAACCATATCCTTGACTAGACGGACCTTTGTTGACAAAGTAATGTCCTGCTTTTGAATATGCTATCTAGGTTGGTCATAACTTTCCTTCCAAGGAGTAAGTGTCTTTTAATTTCATGGCTGCAATCACCATCTGTGAGTTTGGAGCCCCCAAAACTAAAGTCTGACACTGTTTCCACTGTTCCCCCATCTATTTCAAATGAAGTGATGGGACCAGATGCCATGATCTTTGTTTTCTGAATGTTGAGCTTTAAGCCAACTTTTTCACTCTCCACTTTCACTTTCATCAAGAGGCTTTTTAGTTCCTCTTCACTTTCTGCCATAAAGGTGGTGTCATCTGCATATCTGAGGTTATTGATATTTCTCCCGGCAATCTTGATTCCAGCTTATGTTTCTTCATTACTCAGTCATAAAAAAAGGAATGAAATTGGGTCATTTGCAGTGATGCGGATGGATCTATTTTTTTCTACTTAAAAAAAATATTAAATCATGAAAGTATGATAACGCATTTATAGGTGACTTACAAAATACAGAACAAAGTTATATGTAGTTCCACTATACATATTACAATTATTTTTAAGTAGGTAAATTAAGACTTTTAGTTGGGGCTTCAATATCAAACTCTCAAAAATTAATAGACAGAAATGTAGAAGGATATAGTAGACCTGAAAAGCACTATGAACCAATTCAACATAATTGAGACTGATACAATTTTCACCCAATAGCAGGATACAAATTCTATTGAAGTTCCCATAGATTTTAAACTAGGAGACCCAGGAACATATCCAACAACATAAAAAAAAGGTGCAAAAAATTTGCAGTGTAAAGGTATTGAAATCATACTAAGTCTGTTCTCTTATCACCATGGAATCATGTTAGAAATCAAATATCAAAAGGTACTTGAAAATAACCCACGTAAACCCCATGTGACAATTACCAAGAGAGATCTTTGACTTAGACGTTGAAAGCCTCAGAAAAGCTAAAAGAATGAAAAAAACCAAAGTGCAAAAAGTGTAGGTGCCAAGAAAGCAGGTCTGGTCACTGGAGAGCATCTGCCCGCGAGGTCACTGCTGCCGACTCTCCACAGAGCTGCCCGCGCTCCGGCTGGGAGGTGTTTCAGACAGTCAGCTTTTCACGTTAGAACAGAAGGGCTTCCTGGGCAGCCTGGTCCTCCTTGTGGTTAACTCCATCACTCAGCAGACAGAGCACCCCCGGCTCAGGACCTTCTGCTGCCAGTGCTGGAGACCACACACACTTCTACCCGGCCACCTATTTTGATGACCTCCTGGGGTCAACATGAGCCTTTGATAAAACTGGACACCAGGCCAGCCTGGAGGGAGAAACTCAGAAAAAATGCACAGACCTCTGGACACTCACCTGTGCCCACAAGAACATTTGACTGCGCTCTGCGCACAGGAAAAGTGATTCTGCAAAAACCTAGAGGTTTGTCTTCTCCTCCCATTGTGAACCCGTCCTTGACCCCACCCCACCCTCCACCCCATGCATCAAATTTCACTTCACATCATTTACTGATGAGCTGGGTTTTTTCATAACCACTTGACAGTGCCAGCTAACTCCAATTTTTTTAAAGATGAGACTCTTGGTAACAACACGCTTTCCTCTCTATTTCTGGCTCTCATTCCACCACCTGCATTGGAAAACTATTTTAAGAGACAACGTCCAAGAAGGACGTGTGCAGTCACTTATGCTGCTTACCCCCTGTGACATGCATGCTATTGTTTTCCAATGCTTTAGTTTTAGCTTAAGCCTACAGTTTAAACATTTTAATTCTTTTACTGTCATTATGTTCATATTTACTATTTTCCTTGTGCATCTTTTTTCCTCTGGCATCAAGGGTATTTCTTCAAGATGGTTCTATTTTGTAAAGTACTTATCTTTTGGAAGGCATTTTAGTGAGGATCTATTGGTGAAAACACTCAATATTCTGGGTATATACAGGTGAAAGAAAAGGTCTGGAAAATGCACAGTATTTGAAATATAGTTTTAGCATATATTCAATCCTAGTTAGACTAGTTAGGCAATTATGTTTTTTAATGACTTGATGATGTTTCAGTTTTCTGCTTTTAAAAAGCCAGCTGTCAGCCTGTCATTCCACCAGAGGTGATGTTTCAACGTTTCTGTTTTTGCTTGCTTCTCTCTCTTTTTA